>NC_091929.1:14286848-14321848 GCF_041260155.1 Ptychodera flava | reverse complement strand
CACATGTGGAAAGGAACTAGTGTTTTCGTCCAATGTTTAGACGTACACAATTTTGAGTAAGGGTAACTAAGGAAAAAAAGTGATCGTTTAAGTAAATATCCTCTATTTATAAATTTTTGCATCTTATATCTCAGTTTACATCAGCATGACGTTCGAGCAAGCTTAACGGTGACAAGAATGGAATATCACTTTTTCCTAAAAATGTAAATCTCGAAAACATTCTCGACGAAAATAGTACTACCCAGGGGAAAGAACGTCACGCAGTTATTCTCTGACCTGTTTTTATCAAAATACTGAAAAATACGTTGAGTCATCGCTTTGAATCACCACATTAAAATTTCTCACAGGATGTGTGGCGAGAAAAATAAAATATCTCTTTTTATCTTTATCCTCCACAAAGTGACACCATTTTGGCGCGCATTTTACCTTTGGAGTCTACTCTCTACTGAGTAACAACTTTACAGTTGTATTATCTTGCTATTCTCCACGCAAGGCAATTAAATTTTACAAATCTTCGTCATTTCCAAGGACAGTCAGTGCGATGGGAATTGAAGGGTGTGAAGATTGATGTGTGTCAAAAAATCATTCAAATAGACAAGTTCTTACACACTCTTAACAAAAGCTAGACCATATCCTCTATATGATAGAAATTCGTGTCATTTTAATCCGCGGCAGCTTATCTTTCTTTATATACAAAGGATGGAGACTTTGTTCTCCGTATGGTAGCAAGCGCCACAAAAGTGATAGATTAAAAATTTTGCTAATCTTTCCCCACTGTCGATTTAAACGATCTCTTTCAAAATCTGGAGTAAAACTCAGGGGTCACTTTGCCGATTTTGATACCAGAGAAACACATTACGTAAAATTTGCCTATATATTTGACATTAAAAACGGCCTCTGATATGTATGTCATCTGTATGGCAACAATAAGTTTTTGATTTTGTCAAAAACAAACTGGTGAAAATCAAGCTTCATTTACTCCAGGGATGTCAAGTTGAGTCTCAAAATACTTGTAATGAATCATCACTATCTGCAGGCCGGCACTGGAGAAATGTAGAAATTTGAGATTACAATTTTCTGTCCCGATGGGTATTCTATCTTAAATTTTAAAAGGTGACGTGTCACTACAGCTAACCAATACTTCATATGAGGAGCAATATTCATTGCATTTATTAATGCGTTGTTTATCATGTTACAGTGTAAACTCGACCCGTTTCTCAAACAAAGACTCATCGTTATTTCGATGTATTGACGAAATGTGTGTACTTAAGTCTAGCAACGGATATAGCCAAGGGATAAATTGGTTAACCTACCGTTGGAAAAAGAGAAATTCCTGTTTCAATAGAACAAGTATAGAGAAGTAAAAGCCAAGACATAAACAGCTACCTGCCTGCGTTATTTTGCACGTAAATCGTCAGATTTGCAAACTTTGTCTTATCCAAACCATTTCAGTACCAATGCATAAATTGACTAAAATGTCAAATTGATGTCAGTGACACAAAAATTGCACTTTGGTTAGTTTTCTATGAGCGCCAGATCTACACATAATTTTCATGGTGTTAGTATTTTCTTTTCATTTTCTGCGTCAACAAGGGTTTGGGGCTCAAATGATGAATATATTTGGTATTCAGAATTATAAATGGCCGTGAATCCCCGCTTCCCAACACGTACCACGGGAAAATATCATAATAACATGTGTATCTTAGGCCTTTCTGGTCGAGGTCAACCCTTAGTCGTTTTAGTCTTAAGAATTTTTTTTATAAAAAATACCGAAGTGACGTCAGAATAAGACTAGACTTCTCAAGTCATGTTTATGACTTATCTGTTGTCGTACATTCGTCTTTGTTCATTGAAATGTAAAGGGAAAAACACAGACATGTGAGACAGTGTGCAACATCTGTAGTTGCTAGGTCTGGAAAATACTTATTTTGACGCTTCAGTTTTCCAAGGTAGATACAAATTGCCGCGAGAGATGTGACATTGTTATTGTTCCCATTTGAGCGCTCAAGTGATTGTTGCCATGGAAGCGGTTCACACAACGCATGAGTGATTAGATGTCTTTCGCTAAGATACGGAATAAATAGAAATTGTCAGGAACGACGAAACAATGAACTGAAAGGAATGGGGCACTGTGCTGAGATTGTGCGAACTGCAAACATGTTGACACAAGTGTTTCTTGTTGTCGCGTCCAGTGTATGTATGTATGTATGTATGTATGTATGTATGTATGTATGTATGTATGTATGTGTACGCAGGCAGGTAAGAAGGTATAGTACGTATAAATATTGTATATCAGAGCGTATTCTCATTTTTGACGGTATGTTATGTGTTTGTATTTCAGCGACAACTGGATCTACACTAAATACTATAACATGATAAAGATGATGGAACATGATAAAGTGGTTTTGATTGATAAAACAGTCTATCGCGTCTTCCAATGTGTACTCAAAGAGAACAACACGTCATAATGATTCAAACAGGTATGTGTCACCGCGCCGCGGCTTTTGAGTCTTGCTTCTGATACATGTCATTAAGTTTTAACGTATGATGTGTAATCGGAGTGGGGAATGGTTTAGCCTGTAGAACTAGCTCTGAAAACAGAAAGACACTTTCGATTCTTCGTGAATTTTGAGTGTTGAGCCTCCTAAATGAAGTGATAGTATATATCTCTCTCACCTTTATCAACTAGCCGTCGATTCCGCGTGACTCTTTCAGTTCTGACGTCAAACCTTTGGAGATAAGGTTACCCAAGGTGTGTAATGCGTCCAGCAATTAGTGATATACAAGCTAATGGGAATGAGCTGTTGCAAATCTATCGATAATGTCCGTGTCTTGAACTCTCTGATACACTGTTAAGTGTCACTCACTGAACGTGAAATCATTTGTGTGACTCACAAGTTAGCAATTGTCTCCAGAGGGCGCAATGTGCGTACGCATGGATCACTGTGTCGGACCTTTAACAAAGATTGACGGCTTTACCTGCTTTCTGATTGTCACTTTTAGATTAATCGTCGCAGTAACCGAAACCATAAAATCACGTGTGTATACAATTGGAATTACAATATATTATTCTTTTTAATATTTCGCGTTATTTACGATCTAAAATAATATAAAAACACCCGAGGCTGTTAAAAATTAGCATAGTGTAATTACAGCAAGCGCAATCCTGTTGCTATGGTATCGAACAAAATTAGAGCTATTCACTTTGAATTATGAACATCTGGTTAATGTTCATCAATTTCGTAATTTTGAAACACTGCACGTTGATAATCACTATTTCGAAAGCTTGAAAATAGTAATTTAGTTTATCTCAAGGATTTTAATTTACATATTTTTAATTTTCACTATCATCGAATTATTCGATTTGATGATTGCTGCGCCAGTACAAAGACAAACAAGCAACAAAACCTCAGAATGCAACGAACGATTACACCACACAGGCCGTTCGGTCGTTGCTCTCTATCGACGCTAAATCTTTGACCAAAAACCTGCTGTAAATTAAATCAATGGCACCAGATCATGGTGTATAATCGACGTCTATCGAAAATATTCATCGAAATATCCGCTATTTATATGTGTGTATGTATGTATGTATGTATGTATGTATGTATGTATGTATGTATGTATGTATGTATGTATATATGTATGTATGTATGTATGTATGTATGTATGTATGTATGTATGTATGTATGTATGTATGTATGTATGTATGTATGTATGTATGTATGTATGTATGTATGTATGTATATGTATGTATGCATGTTTTTATGTATGTTTTTATATATGTTTTTTATGTATGTATGCATGTATGTATGTGCGTACATACATGTTTACGTATGTATATGAGTCTATGTACGGCCGGAGGAAGTAAGCACGGGAAGGATGGATGGATGGATGGATGGATGGATGGATGGATGATGGATAGATGGATGGATGGATGATGGATAGATGGATGGATGGAAGGATGGAAGGACGAGTTAAAGGATGGATGGGTAAATTGATTGAGGGTGTGATATGGGTGGTTAATGGCTGCCTAAGACGTACGATCATTGGACGTTAACTAATACTGTCGATTTAGTCGACTGATTTTTCAGCAGAATTTTATTAATCTTAAAAAGTCATCATTTTAAGATACCGTTTGAATATGCTTTACTTGAAAGGATATCAATTCCAAAAAGTATTAATGAGTCTTAGGCATGCGCAAACACTCCTGCACGGTGAAATGTAGAACTCAATGACTAAAATGAGTGTTGATAGAAAGGAAATATTACGGCTCAAAATTAAAATATTGACGGTATATCTGCAAATTACTCTCAATTGCACAGACAGTAGTTGTTCTTTAATATGGTAGTTTTAGAATGTAGTCAAAACGTATCGCGAGACACGACTATGACACGACTGTATAAGGCGTGTTACCAGTCTCTGTCATGTGAAGTATGGGTTTGCCGCTCAAATGTATGGAGTAGAGAAATAACGCACATCATTTTACCGATAGTTGAAAATCAAATTAGCCGCCATTCTCTGTGAATATAAATTTATGCGTGGCAGTCTTTTTCATTCTTAGCGGCTTCAGAAATGGGTCGCCAGGAGATGTAGACCAGCGAAGAGTGCATGACTTTGACGTGCATCTGAAGCTCACTAGACCCCAATCTGCATTGAGAAAACAATTGGGTTTTCTTTGTGGCATCCCTGGTTTTGTGTGCTACTTGATCCCCCCCCCCCCCCCCGTCCGGCTCGACTGTGAAAATTCATAGGTATATTTAATGTCGGCTTAACTTCAGTATTTATTGCCGAATTCGACCAGCAGTTTTTCAGCAGTTTCGTTGTGTCCGCTACGCGGGCGCGGTGATCGCGCAACGCATTGTACGACAGGACATTCTCAAAAAAACTATACTGCTACTTTTCCATTGACATTCGACTAGAAAAGGTGTAAAATGATAAGGTTTCACAAGATAACGGGGAGTTAACTTTTCGTGCATCGTACACGTCGGTATTGTTAAGACGCTCCGCGTTCCGGACAAACCCTCCGCTGTACAACGTATTCGGACATAAATGCCGGTATTTTGTGAATGACCTATTATGTTGCTCATTCCTAATTTCGGACGCATTACTTTTAACTTTTTATCTCAAAAACCAACAACGAAATATTTCAGTGGTTTAAATTATGCAAGAGGAAATTAAAGATTTGTTCCTCTCATAGGCCGCCTTTATTTTTGCTTGCCTATTTAAATTTTTAAAAGTGCTTGAAAATATTTCATAACTTCTTCTGCTTTGCACAATTTCTCAGTGCCTAGTATCTTATTACTCCAAAACATACATTTGGTTCAGTGCTTGACCTTTGACCCAATACTTCTTGACAATATAGAAAGTATCGCCACAGTGCTCGTGTTGTCTCAGTAGATTTTGTGGTTAAAGCAGAATAAAAAATACGTGTGTTTCCGGTAAGATGCTTCCGAAAATTAGGCTAGGTAGGTCGCTGATTTTTTGTTTGTTTGTTGGTTGCTTGCTTGCTTGGTTGAGTACCATTAAGCACGGCAAATTTAAATTTACTGTATTTACTCGATTTGTTTTTGAAAATATGGTCGGTCGGGTTATGAGAGACATACATTTTCATTTTGCCTTAAGACTTTATTATCAACATTTCGCGCGTATTTCCTTCCGTTGGTATCCGTGCAACGACGAACCGTATTTATCGTCGGGGAAATGTACTGTTATCTTACCGAGAAATAAATTTCATATCTCTTTCTTGTCCCCGATTGTTTTATTTATTGTATTTTATTGGTACCTACGAGTTTCATTCAGAAGAACAGCATCTACAGACCTATCGGTTGTCTAATAATTTAATACATTCTAGTCTATAGGCCTTTGATATCACTTGATGCCTATGTTACAGCCACGCAGGCTTATGTAAGATAGTGTGTCAACGGGTGCATTCATGATGGAGGCCGAGACACTTTTACCAAGTGCTTTTGAAATATGATTGGTTGTCGGGAAAAGACGAGTAAAATAAAGGTTTACAAGGAAAATGCACGGCAAAATTTTGTGAGCCTGACTCAGGCCATGATTATTCCTTTTACAGTTTGTCTTCAATAGCGGTGGTTCATACTTTGATAATAAACATAATTGTGTACAAAATAATATTTCAAAGCTCTATAAGATGTGTGTAGAATACTAGGCCATTTAAAGAATTTCTTTGTCTGCCGTCCTTGGATATTTGAAAAACCTACCAGCCAGCCAGAAAAATAATAAACACAGCAAAAACACACGTGTATAACATGAACTCATTTTTATTTGGTTTCTTCTGGAAAAATAATAATTTTGTTTGTAATAGTGTTAACATGGTACTGTGTTTGTTTTCTTAATTTTATCTGAAAACCTACCAGCACGATGACGGCAAACAAAGGATTCATTTAAAGCGTCCTAGAAGCAGTTATGTGTCTGTCTACTGTCGACAGAGGAATTATAGGATTAACAAAATATCAAAAGTGCCCTTTTTGTTGCCAGCGCTTACATCGCTACTAAAATATGCTGCTGTCTGCATCGCCCTTTGTGTTCGCTGAGTGATATTTACAACATGTATGTATTTACTCACCGCGTCATGTTTGCCACGTTCGCTCAGATAAGCAAAGATTGTAAGGCATTCATTTTGTTGGGCGAACAGCGGTCACGATAAAAAACACCCGGCAAGTCAAGATTTTTGTGGACCATTGTGATTCAAATCTCCGAAGCAGACAGTTCACTCCAGATTGGAATTCAACAGAATGACACTTGTTGAGCATGTAACATATGGGTCCAGTCGACCTAGTTACTGTGTCGCGCGACACAATCATAGCGTCACACACTGAAACTCTATAGCTATGATTGCGCGCCACATCATCAGCAGAATTTCCGACAGTCTTTACCGCAGATAGCCATATTTCACACTCGTAAACATAGAAAGTGCACATCAAATATTCCTATAAGCAACAGATGATGTGTAGGTAGTTGTATCCTGCTTACCTTGGATGTTGGTACCACATACGTTGCTAGAATTGATCAATTCATGTCCCCATGCGGCATGCGGGCGGAACAGGTTGTGAAACGAATAACCGGGAGACAGCTAGGCCCTCATGTGGTCGTCTCTATGGCAACGGGAGAATTCCACATTGGGTTGCTACACTTATCAATCAGGTCGTGCTAATTTTAACATACAACACGGAGCATCAGAATACCAAACTAGCGGAAAAGTTTAGTTAACAGTGAAAACCTGCCATCAACCGGGAAGCATTGTTTTGGCATATTGATCCAAATAAATCAATACCCCTTCATTGGTTCGTATTGTCTTTTATTGATTTTAGCACAGTTATTTTTAGATGACGCCCACTCACTGCGTATATCGTTGAGGTCGAGTGGGGGCGCTATACGCTACTCGTGAATAACCTTTCAAGCGTTGATGGAGAAATTTGTAAAAGATCTATATACGCTGTCTTCGATATGCACGAACTTTAAAAACATAATGAAGTATTTTTATGTCAATGAAATATGATAAAGCGTTTTATACATCCGAATACTCCTGTCCGATCCTAACCTGTTGCAAATTCTGACACTTTTCCATCCTATATTTAACAAAACACATATTTCCCATAGCACAATATCTGTAACTTTAATTTTTGCGAAAATGTCGTCGTTTGTCCCCAAATCTGGCATATAATTTTACACCGTTCACTGTGGTATGTCGGAATACGAAGGACCAGCCTGGGGTAACAACATATTCTGTACACTATACAATGCTATAATGGACAATTATATCATACCAGTATATTGATGATGCAAATACTGCGATCTGATTGGTCGCGATGTGAAAATAACGGCGCTATATTCGCATATAGCACGGTTGGAAAAGGCACGAGCTCTCAGGTAGAAATAATCTCACTTTGACGTTTCACGACAGACTTTCAATTTAATATTATTTTATAAAAGCAATACATCCTTCAACTACGGGTATACCACTCTATTTTGATCAGTTCACCCCATTTATGCACTCACTAATGCTCGTGCACATATGTCCGAATCGTTAACTGGTCAAAATCTCGTGGTATGCAATCGCTGGGCGTGGTTTCTCTTTGAACTATATGTTAGTCTGGACTACAAAAGGTTCTGTTGTCGACAAGAACATTGGAGCTTCCACACACAGACAAGTAAAACGTCAAGCGTATTGACGTACTTAACTTTAGGAGTAGAGGATGACGAAGTGTATTTTAGAAAATGAATAATACACAGAACGCTACAGCCAAAGAGCGTTAAGTCAGCCAATCCTTTATAGAATTTTTCAACCATCGTCAAAGTTTATAATTGTTCTTCATCAACTGCTCATGTGCAAACAGAAAATACTAGTAAATATTCATAGATTTCTTCAAGTACTAAGAGATTCCGGGCTAGTGATAGTTTTAATCCTCCAAATACTTTTTCATTTTGAGACATTGTAGAAACTTATTTCCTATAGCTTTCCCATCCTTTGTATTTTATCACCCTGACTAGAAGAAGTAGTGTTCTTTGAGTAAGTATCGTAAATTATATTTTTGAAAGTAAGAAATAACGTAGACATCCAAAGTGCTCTGGAAAGGGAAAGAAAGCATGGATAGCCGGTGAGAAATCGCAGCGCCCTCATCGTCATGTACAGTAAGAGGGGCACTCCGGCAATGCTACTTTTTTCGTATTTTCGTCTCTTTGATTCAGTTGACTAGGGTAAAATTGTCATTTTACACATCACGCATTTTGTAAACGAATAAATCAACCTTCCTGATGTTGCTGGCGCTATCACGTCCTTCTCAGCTCACAGTCCCCCACTACGCATTCGCTCTCATGACAGAAACATCAAGAAAGACAATCACCATGCAGCTGAAATTGCTACATCGTAAAGATCAAAGGTCACGACTGTAATTTTCATCGGGTGTTTGTAATAGAGAAACCTTACAAAAATAGCTGCAGATTTAAGTAGTCAGGGAGGGGTGCGACAGAGTCTCATACACGACCCTCATGTAATTGGCCACACTGAGTAGTAATTATCCACGGTATTTGTTTTTCACTTGGATCGTAAGGTGTCTTCAATGTATGTTTGTACTATTATTGTTGCTATCACATGCGTATAATCGACATTTTCGATATTTCACATGATCAGTATGAATTATGATACGTTGAATTGGTCAAATTTAGGCTTCGTGAAGAACTTATTTGTTGGGATGGATTTTATATATAGTTGTTGCATTCTTTCAAAAATGAAATAGTAATTATAAAACGTGATGGAGTAACGCTGACGTTCAGAGGTAAGTGACACCATGTATTACTATTTAAATTGTTGTATTCTGGAAACTCTTTGGCTAAAGAGAGTTACACACAGAACTGTCCTATATACAGGGGCAGCCAAAGAGCCAATTTTGAGAAATTGTACCACGAGGTATTTACATATTCGAACAACGTAGATTAAGATGGGAAAATAATAGGTATTTGAAACTTCACCAAAAAACTCCCTCGCGCATAATGCACCCCATCGCCACTTCTGACCTCTAAATTTTTCCTATCTCCATTTCCCTCTT
Organism: Ptychodera flava; assembly: GCF_041260155.1. Lineage (NCBI taxonomy): Eukaryota > Metazoa > Hemichordata > Enteropneusta > Ptychoderidae > Ptychodera > Ptychodera flava. Next base: position 14,312,276 of record NC_091929.1, on the reverse strand, counting down.
CTCCAGGACCTGTATCCTATTCCCAATTTCAAAACTTACCACGCCATTACGCCGATAAAAACTCCAACTGCCGCTCTTTAGAATAAGTCTTTCCTCTCCCCTATCGGCAAACTCCAAAAAATCAACGGAATCGTACTCTTTGCCGGCGTCCACCCATCGTCGGACTTTTTAAAGTTGCCTGCTGAGAAAGAGAATATCATTTCCCTACGGGAAAAATGCCTGCCCGCCCGTTCCCGTCCATTTCTACTTCAAATAATTCTGTACCCTCTCGCCGAGATATCGCTCAAGAGCAGTCCTTGCTTGAATAAATTGTTTGTCGGCTTCAAATGTAAATACCTTTGCAGAAAGAATGTTAATTCGTTCAAACTGAGCGTGTGCCTATGAGAAGTAGGACTAATATAATCTCGATGCCATGTGTATATAACTTTCCTAGACAGAGAGCCGGGCCAATCAGCCGTGGCTTTAGTCTGTTAATGTTATCACCATGCAAATACGGGGAAGACACGTTAAAAGGCGTACCCGGTCAAATGAAGGCATGTTTTTCTGAAACATGTTAGTCTTGTAACATTAGGCGGGAAGAGTCAACCTAAATGACGTGATAATGACGTCATTGGGTATAGTATCAATTACAAGATTTACTCCCGTCTAAAAGATATATACAGTCTTACAAATTAACTATATTGACACCACGATTCAATCCAAAATTTAGATTGTCTTCTTACCTTCGTGACAACGAGATTGTTAATCTGCGTTACAAGAATGTAGCGAAATCCCCAGTATCGCAAGTCCCCAGCACGCCTTGATACGTTGGATGCGCCTCGGTGACAGATATTCGGACTTTCAAACTTTACATAATTCTTTCTGATCTACCACTTGTGAGGGTTCATTTTAAAGCTCTTTGTGTAAGAAAACTTTTCACCGGCTTCCTTTTACGAAAATCTACAATTTCATTTTTCTCCATGGAGTTAACACGGGGATGGCGGTCATTTTGAATTTCAAATATCGCAAAATGTTGGGCTTCTCTGGTACAAAAATTTGCACGGTGGACCCCGATTTTTATTTTCCATTTTGAAAGAGAATGGTTGAAATATTCCTTTAGGAAATTTTGAGCAAAAGTTTAGGTCTTTCATATTCCAGGATTATTCATTCATTCATTCATTCATTCATTCATTCATTCATTCATTCATTCATTCATTCATTCATTCATTCATCCATTCGCTCATCCATCCATCCATTCATCCATCCATCCACCAATCCATCCATCTATCCATTCGTTCATTCATCCATCCATCCATCCATCCATCCATCCATTCATACATACATAAATACATCCATCTAATCAATCATCATTCATCCATCCATCTACCCATCCATCCATCCATCCATACATATATCCATCTAATCAATCACCATCCAATTCCTCAACTACTCGCTCGCTCATTCATTCATTCATTCATTCATTCATTCATTCATTCATTCATTCATTCATTCATTCACCATTGTCGCTCATTACGTCATTCAAAAATATATTCTACCAGTCATTTGAAGGTAGATCCTTGATAACGGGTAATATACAACGAGAGTGTCGTCCAAAAAGGGCGACCTGCCTGGTTTTTTTCCGGAACTATGAAAAACTCTTGCCTTGCAGAGCATGACGTATCCACTGACCTTTTTATCTTCTGTCTGTCTCTCTGACATCGGTAGATAACACTTTTTGACCTAAATTACCGACGGCTGTGGAGTACTTCACTAAGCCTGCCAATCTCTTGTCACAACTGGTAACATAATCGCGATTCTCACTTTATCACATGTAAAAATGTTTAAGTTTGAATAGAAATTTGTACGGTAGTTCACATCAAAAGTCGATAGAAAACGCAAATTGAATGTGCTGTTTTGTATAAATACTTTGATCTTATTGTATAATGGTCGGAGATGTTTTTGTATTAAATGGTAATCGTGACGTAAATGCAGCAGAACATATTATGGACGAGATTAGAATAGCATCATTCTTGACCTCGTTATGACGTGTCGTTTGAAGAAAACGTCCTGCAAAAACGTTTTAAGGCAGTACGTTTCTCGATATTTTGCCTTATAAGCATTTGCTCAAACTTTCCCCTCCGAAGATTTCAACCGTTCTTTTGTCAAATGGAGCATAATAATTAGAGGTAGGCCTAACTGTGCAAAGTTTGATACTAGAAGACAAATTACCTTGTAATATTTACCGAAATTCGATATGCAAAATGGCCGTCATCCCTGTGTGAACTCTATGAGGAAAAATTAAATTTTTGATTTCAACAAACTAAGACCGCGAAAAGTTAACTTAATCCAAGAGCTTAAAAATGCCCCTACTCCCCCCACCCCCCGAAACGGTAGACCAGAAAAGAATTGTAAAAATTTGAGAGTCCGAATATCTGTCCTCGAGACGTATTCTCCCTAAATGCTGATCCTGTTCGACTTGCTTTAGTCTTAAAGGCGAGTCTCCTAAGTTTTCCACCCAAAACTATGAATGGGTGAGGAGAATTCACTGGTCGATCATACGAAGAAAGCGGGTGTAGAAGCTTGTGCACATGATCCTGGAACACGTGGAGCCCAAGTTTCAAATTACTGTGTTCATATCAGGACGACATATTCCCTCCACAGGCACAAACCTGTCGGCGATCACAATCTGAGACAAGTACAATATTTGGTAGAATATGATCCATAACTCTTGAAATTTGCATTTCTGGTATTAGAGTTTCTTCAAACGCGGCTACAAACACATCATTAGCTACTCTTCGGGATAGTCTGTTCAGTCGTCCTCAAAGCACTCCTTGAGCTGCTCATTGCGAAGCATCAACAGTCAAGAATTTCCAAGATCCACATTTCAGATCCCCTTCAGCAGAATACCACTAAGCAATGTTTAGGTAGAATTCCCTTTCAAAAACACCTTTACCGCCATATCAACACGTCATAATATCCTTCTACACTTGCAAATGATACAATCATAAGAGTTCTTAACGCGATACGCCATAGTTTTCGATAGTTACTCTGTCTGAAAACAAGCTTCCTTCTTAAAACTACTTATGTGTGGATTGATATCGATTACTGTATTTGAAACATATTGGTCTAAAAGGAAAAACCCTGTACTGTACTGAACACATTAGGTGATTTCTAGATTCTAGCCATTTTTATGTAACATTTGTGTTTACGTGATGGAGAAAAAACTGCGAGTTTAGAAGGCAACTAAGCATTAAAAGCTTTTGTCAATGAATCCAAAAAGAGACAATATATGAGGACATAACATGATGTGCGGGGTGAGAATTTGTCGGCGAAAGTGCTTAAATGCGAAGACAGGCGTGTCATGTGATTTCAAAACTTCTGAGTATCATTACACATGCTGAAAGAAAAGTGGGAATAACAGATGTTTGCAACGAACGACCTCTACCTGACCTCAATTCCTGCAATCCGAGGTTGTTGAGAATGAGGGCAGGAGAATTACATGCAAACTTTGATTCTGACACATGAGAGGACGCCTAAAAAGGGTAACCCACTTACTTTATTACTAAGGATACTTTCTGCTATTAACCTTTTGAGCTATTGAGTAAAAATCAGCTCATAGCATTATATTGTATTATTAGCAGAGCTTCGAATCCACTAAAAGAGGAAATTTCAATATGGTATCACGTTTTTGACATTTAAGTGTATTGTATAGGGATCCCGGGGTCGGTTCTTCTGATTTGCTGGAGGTCAGACTAATAATTAACGGGCATATCGTTTATAAAATGGCCAGGGCTGTCAAATATCATTTATATTACACGTAGTGTGGAAGAGAATTTAGTTTTTGTACCGATAATTGTTGTTGAATAAATTGGTAAACGAAAAGCTCAATCAAATAAAATTAAAGTAAAAAAATTCTGGGAATTGATGTGAGAGCACTGAGCAATTACACATGAGTCATTGTATTTTCGTAGCTAAATAAGGAAATAAAACATGGGTAGGTACCATTCAATAAGACATGGCCTTATGACCTTTTTCGAGGTTAAACTGTTCTCGCCCCCGCCCCCTCCCATTCAATGCAGACAGAGCAGGCCAAAAGACCGTGATAAAAAGTTTAATAAGTTATGACGTCAGTAGGTTTTTTCTTCACATCAGGCCATCCTAAATGTTTAAAGACAATGACGATGAATCCATTAGTCAATGCTAGTCGATGATACCAGATATACAGTAAAATGTAACAGTTTATGAATCGCGAGATAAGTGTGTTTCACGGCCGTAAATTACCGATTACAGTTATTTTGTCGTTTCGATGTTTGGTGAAATTGTATTTTTTCTCAGGGAGTCTGTTAAATTATCGTGAATACCCTAACAAAATTCTATAGCCATACGGGTGACTGAATTAGTTGAAGCTATAAGAAGGGATATGCTAAGCTCTGTAACTTACAGATAGAACACACATTTTGACATATATTACGTGCTTATCTCCACAGGTTGCCTGAATGCAATGTGTAAATAAAAAGGTATTATGAATAAGATGATAAATAGTTCATTAAAACTTTCACTTCTTTCATAATGAGCCATCAAGAACACAAACACTTCACATTCATTGATCGACCAATACCAATCGTTATCAATCTTGTTTAAGATTGATAAGGTTAAACATTATATTATAGGCCCAAAATGAGATTATGTGCCCAAATATATATGCTTTTGAATCAGCACTTACACCAGTGTGAATATTGGAAGATGTAAACGTATTAACAAACTCATGCATGGATACTTATGAAGTATAGGCCAGAAAAAATCTATCAAACAATATAAGGTCAAGCCCTTCCCTACATGACGACAGAGGTAAACGTTTAGCGAAGCTAGACCAATTGTTGTTTATATTTAACGTATGTTGGATAGTGAAGCATGTATCTATAGTCAGTGCTCACTGGTTTTAAAACTTCTACGCATATGGTGCTTTCACGGGGGTTCGAACTCACAACGTACGGTACCTAGTCACCAAGCAGAGAAGCCACAGACAAAATCGCTCGGCCAACTCCCCAATCTCAACAAGATTGGTTTAATAACCGAGCTAAAGATGTTATACAATTTTCTGACTGCAACCTCTCCACACGCTGTATACCCGTGAAGGACTCACGCTCGTACGCTCACTATCACACACAAACTTTATCAAAGCAAAGCAATGAGACATCGCTTAAACTGAGCGAAAGATAGCCTCAAAGACTATTCTGTCCACCAGCAGAGCTATCAACCCAGGATAGAAAATATGGTGGTTTCACTGGGGTTCGAACTCACAACGTACGGTACCTAGTCACCTAGCAGAGAAGCCACAGACAAAACCGCTCGGATAAATCCCCAATCTCAAAAAGATTGGGACAGAAGACGCTCTAAAGTGGGATTCAGTTCTATCCTGGGTTTTTGAGAACGAGACCAGATTCTTCACACGCAAACCATTGATAATGACATGTGAGAAGATGCCTAAATGTGGGTATATCCGGCTCAAAAAAGGAATTATTGGCATCACAGGAATGAAGTTTAGAGTCAGTAGCATTGCTAGAGGTCTGCCTTCGTATACATCGGTTGATATTATCGAGAAAAATCAATGACTCAATATGAAGCCATGATAGCCCAATGGCTTTGTTATTAAAGATAAGATATGCTGGTAGTTTGCTTGGTTTTCTATTCTATCAAGGCATGACCCTTGGAAAAGAGAACATTTCAATAAGGTGTCATGTTTTTGACATTTAAGTGTATTTTAAAGGGGTTCTCGGTTGATTCCGAGTCCAGTTTGCCGGGGGACCTGAAGAACAATAGGCGTACAAACTATTTATAAAATGGTCAGGACTGTCAAATACGCATTACACTTATAGTGGAAGAAAACTACTGCATCTACTGAGAAAACAATTGTTGTCGAGCAGTTTCTTGGTAAGTGAAGAGCTTATTCAAGTAGAAAGGAAGTAAAACTATATTTAACGGAAATAGATGAACGAACATAAATGTAATTTGGCTTATGATTATGCCTTTGTGGCCAGCTGACGTAAAATGTTGGCGAGGTAAAATTGAATAACAAGTGGCCTGAGGGCCCTAGGGGAGTTTCACCTTTTCACACCTCCGCACCCATATTTAAATGCACGCAGGTTCACATTCACAATAATTTAAACATAAAGGGTGGAGGACACTCCATTGTAATGGAAAGGTTAAAAAGTTACGAATGATATCATTACACAAAGATTATTAGTGTCTGCAGATTTCATCCAATCCAGACAATCCTGAGTGTCGCAAGACATGCAAAATAGCGGCATTCGTTAATGCCAGTCCCTGGTTTTATCAAAGCCTAGACACAATCAGCCACCGATAATCCCTAATGAAAGACTTAAAGGAAGATGTTCATGAATCACGAGATTAGAATGTTCCACAGGCTCTACAGTCATCATTTCTGATTCTCATATTTTTGATATCTGATTTTCCCTTGTGGCAATCTTTAAAAGCGTGCTATCGATGAATATACGGTGAAGGCAAAGCTGGACGTAGGCGTGAGTCTCAGAGTAGATACAATTACCTTTTTCCGCTTATCCGAACTTTTCGAACTCCTAAATTGAAAAGTATTAAAGTCATTGAGCCCCTTGTAGATATCCTTGCAAAATTATACAGGCATACAAGTGACCCACTTGGTTTATTTTATTTGAAATTTAACTTACTTGAATTTTAATATATGCGCATATCTTTACGTGTTTGCATAATTCACTTAAAGTGTCTATGACATGCCAAAAATAACAACTTTTAAAATCAATCTCTATACCTTAGAGATAAGTTGTACCCATATCGGACATCGAGAGTTGCGCGCTGTAGATAGTTATAAGCAAGTAAAAGTTGCAGATGGATGTGTCCCCAAAGCCGATTCGGTCTACATTTTTCGCCTTTCCGAAGTTCACACAAGGTTTATCTAAGTATTTCACACCTCTAAAGCTCTCCTTGGAAATAACTGCATTGCGAGGGATTATGTTTACCCAACGACAATACGCCGAACAGATCACTCGGTATAACTTTTCCACTGTCGAGTTTGAGCAGTCACCTCATAAACGTTCAACCAGTGCCTCCTGTTTAGTTTCCGGTCATCCAGATGCAGCAACTCGTGACGAATCTGAAGATTTTCACCATGATCTTGTCGCTCAGTTTATGGAGGTAGGAAGAGACTCTGCATGGAGGTAGGGAGTATCTCAACGCTCATGTGTCACAATCCCGTCGTCACTCGACTGAAATGTTGTCAAAAGAATGACATACAAGGCCGTTTAGAAATAAATGATTTGTCGGGAGAAATTGAAAGTATGTTTGAGAATAATTTGATGGTTTTTTTTGAGCAAAAAACACACCAAAAACGTAGAGCTTGTGTCTTTCAGGTAATACTATTCTGTTCGAGATGAGAAAAAGTTGCATATATTGACACTTTGACTTATGTGCTTGCTAAATACCGTCAAGAACGTCGTCCTTTCACCCCCTTGGTTTGACCTACAGCCATTGTTATCAATAGCGATTGTGGTCCTGTTTACAAAAAATCAGAGTTAACAGGTGAAACCGAATGTATTGTAGCAATCTTAGATGCAACTAGGAATTGACTAGTTGCCATCCAGGGGAGGTGGGCATTGTTATGCTGAAATTGCGATAAAAACATCCGGTCATGGAATAGACAATTAATATATCCAGACACGAGGATATAATGATGCGACAACTGGAGACAGATGGTCTGACCGTCAAAAGTAGGACGTTTACCAATGCCACATGGGGGACGCAAGCTGCTTTTATCTTAACGGTCACTTATCCCCTCACGGATGACCTGCAAATAGCCACAACGTGATATTGTAACAGATAATTGACACCATGGCGGCCTTACTCTCTTTGTAAAATACTTCGTAAAATTATTTTCACTTCTAATGTTTCCTTCAAAAAGAAATTATATTTTTGATTAAGGTATAAATTTATTTAGGATTCAAAAACGAAGCCAGCGATAGCAACGTATCTTCAGATTGATGGATTTTGGAAATATCATACCGCTGTCTATTGAAGGGTCAAAAAAATGAGGCCACGGCTTTTTACTTCTCATCCGTTGAAGCCCAAGAACAAGCAAGTATCGTGAATTGCAATTATGAAGATACAATACTCGTAATATACTGTCTATGATTTCTTCTTCTTGCTGAATTATCAATTATGATAATGGGTTATACGATACAAGTCGATAATTGTCATTATGCATTTCGAAGAAAATGAACAGTACCACAGCAATTAAGTTTACAGACACTTTTCAGACATTGTGCGTGACTACTGATAATGTCAAAGTCGTCAACAGTTTGACAAAATGTATTTCATTATAAATAAGGATTTGTTTATCAAAGTTATGGTCAACCGGTTGTTGATTGACGCTCTTGTCAAGTGGTAGGTTAGTGAGTTAATAAAGCTGCATGCTTTCTTGTCTGATGCCCAGAAATGAAAAGGATTCATTGTAATTAAATGCTACTCCTTTTAAACGTTATGTTGACAACAAAATCAAGTCATGCGGGTGCAGCTTTGTCTGATAACACCATTTTGATTGCGTTTCACATATTTTTGAGTGATGAAGCACCTGAAATAAAATACAACCTCATGAGCCAATATGTAATCCGAGAGGAACTTGAACGACTCGACAACAATCAAAAGCAAAGACCGACGATCCTCACCGATAGAAATTGCATTCCTGTCCGTCATTACACGAAATCTTCACCCGTGGGCGTCGATTGCAATATGTCATTCATGGACACTGTGTGGGTGTTTGCAAGATAATTAGCACTTGCCCCCAGTTGCACGAACAAAGAAAAACTACCTTTTATCTTCTCAGAAAAATACACTGAATGGTGAAATCTGTAATAAGAACGGATAAAATAAATAAAAGCTGTTTCAGCAGTGTATATGAAAGCTGAATAGAATAGACCTATGTATACTTCTATACTTATTTGATACAGTGGGCATATCTGTAGAATGTAGTTCTATCTAAAGGCAACGAAAAGCAAATACAGTACTTAGAAGATATCTCAATATGAATAGAAGAACCATAGAATATTACTTGCAATGCAGTGTTGAAGCGCTTTCGAAACGTGGCAATCAGGGTAGAATTCTTTGTCTATTCTTGTAATATTTGACATGTCACAAACGTGGTTATCTAGATCTCCTGACTTTTTTTTTGGGGGGGGGGGAGATAGTGCTTCTGACAGCATTCCCTTCAGCTCAACAGAAAGAAAACATTTAAAGAGAATACAAACAGGGATATTGTCATTAGCGTGTCTGGTAACTAAGCATGACAAAAATTCTGAAGTTCCTGCAAAACAGGTAATGGTGACTCACTTCAGGCGTGCCGTAATCGCCAATGATCCTTTAGTATGGATGCCATGATATCAAGGGACGCTTGCGTCTAAATCACTGTAACTACAGCAGAGATGGTGACCAAACTGAACAAAGAAGGTTTTGAGATGACGACAGGTTACTTGGAGTCAATTATTAGCGTCCGTTCTTGTAAAGGTGGCATGTTCCTACTGTCAGATACAGTTTTATAGAATTAGATTACAAACCCAAACAACTTGTTGTGCAATATAAGTGTTCCTACAATTAACTGTTATCGTTCATTTGAGATGTGAATGTTATTAATTTCATTAAGTTTCATCAATATTCTCTCAACACCATCATATCATGTCCAGTAAGAGGGAGAGGGTCAGCAAGCATTTAATACATGGTGGGTGTCGCAACGGCTTATCCTGTGCGATTAGATATTGATTGAAGCTCTCTGATATAAATGAGTAAGCGAGAACTTAAACATTAATTTAATGGTTTCTGAAGAACTTTAAGATTTGGCCCTAGGATATGCGTAAATATGAGTAAACTGATGAGGGCCGTCACGGTATCAGACATGAAAACAAGTAGGGTCCTTTTGATAGAAAGTTAGGGTCCAGATATAAATATGATGATATTTTCAATATCACATTTCTCCTACAGATATGTATGTTTGGCAACATTTTTGAGAACTATGAGAACTCTGATGTACAATATAGTTGACACAGCTACCAGGTGACAAGCGTATTTAAAGCAAAGTCCATTCGAATTTGGACAAAACAAATGTCCTATATGTATACAGCCAGTTAGTCCCTCTACAATATTTCCCACAAAAAGCTAGTATGTTCTAAATAATGTTTGAACCAAAAAATCACCAAGGAAACAAGCGAAAATCTTGAAAATAATATATCAGTGTTTCAAACGAGACAAAATAAAAAGATACTGTAGAAATAACTGGCGACGCGCTGATCATTAACGTTTATTTGTGGCAAGGGCGAGAGGAAAGCCAAAAATTAACGGGCGAGGCTTGCCGAGCCCGTTAATTTGGCTTTCCTCGAGCCCGCGCCCACAAATAAACGTTAATGGTCAGAGCGGAGTCTGTTATTTCCATTATATTATCAGCGAACCCAAGAAAACCGTCAAAATTTCCGAAAATTTCAGGAGCGAACGACAACTGGGCCCCAGAAACTGAGCAATACGCGACGCACTGTCACGCGCGCTGTAAAAAAAATTGGCAAATCCGGAGATGTTTTCAGAAAAAAGTATCTCAACTTGACCTACAAGTGCTCCATTTTATTTTGCGATTGATTATGATTTACGTTTGAGCTGTAAAGTTACGATACTTTGAGTTGTTAATCTTATTATTCATATTCACGTGCATGTAAACAAACCATTACTGTGTATTTGTGGTCAGTCACGTGGTTCAGCTCGACCAATCAAAATGCGACGGGCAGGGCATGGTAATATAATATTCATTATACACAGTGACAGAAATCCTGACGGCCAATCTAATATTATGAGTGGAATTATAAAATAAAAACTGAAATAACAATATAAAAAATTGATACTAAATCAGTCAAGATGAGAACGTCACAATAAAACCATAGTACATAAATGTCAAATACAGTAATAGGGAATAGGAAATAATAATAATGTAGAAGCATCAAGCAACAATTAATTATTATCTATCGAGGAAGAGAGTTACTGTAAACTTTATATTTGGGACCTGAAAAAGTCAATGTTAAGATTTCTTTATGATATGCACTAATATTAGAATACACCGGGAAGTATATATATATATATATATATATATATATATATATATATCATCATCATTATATGTTTTATGGTTAGAAAATTCGGATAGTTTTCAGTCGGATTCGAACCCACAACATACGGCATCAGTCGCCTAGCTGAAAGGCCACAGACAGAACCAGTCGGCTAAATCTCCACTCCCAAAAAAGAGTGGTTCAATAGCCGGCTAAGTTGTTACATTTTTCTGACTGAGGCCGCTCAACACGTTGTAGAGTTCGTGAAGCACTCACGCACGCATGCTCACTATCATACATCGCACATACACACTTTATCGAAGCGAAGAAACGAATTTCATCGCTTTAACTGGGCGAACGATAACCTCGGGGACAATTCTGTCCACCAGCAGTGTTACCTACCCAGGGTAGAAAATTCGGATAGTTTTCAGTCGGATTCGAACCCACAACATACGGCATCAGTCGCCTAGCTGAAAGGCCACAGACAGAACCAGTCGGCTAAATCTCCACTCCCAAAAAGAGTGGTTCAATAGCCGGCTAAGTTGTTACATTTTTCTGACTGAGGCCGCTCAACACGTTGTAGAGTTCGTGAAGCACTCACGCACGCATGCTCACTATCATACATCGCACATACACACTTTATCGAAGCGAAGAAACGAATTTCATCGCTTTAACTGGGCGAACGATAACCTCGGGGACAATTCTGTCCACCAGCAGTGTTACCTACCCAGGGTAGAAAATTAAGTTTATTATTTTTATTCCTCGTTCCTCGCATACAATGGTCTTGCGGGAAATGTCAGTCTGAAAATTTTTCTCACTTAAGCTAGTCCTCAAGTAAACGTACGTGATTGAACTGAAAATGCTAACCATATACAGTGCTATGGAAGTAGTAAGGATAACCACTTAAATTAAATCATCCATGCATAAAAACTTCAGGATCTGTTTCTGTTATATTATTTTCACTTTACAGACGACACTTACATTTTTCATGATTACATTTAGAGGTATTTACCAAACTATCTATTTATACCAGGCCTGTTACTTAACGTTAAGAGCAACATCGCTTGCCAGTTGTGACGAATGAAAAGTGATAAAGCGTTATTACGATATCCGATCATAACGTCTTTATGCAATGGTCTGTCTTAAAATTTTAAATAGAATGCCCTCATGTAAGCATTAATTTCTCTTTATATTACTTTCGTAATAGTGTCATATACCTGAAACACATGAGCAATATTCTGAATAAAATTTCCATACATAAAGAGCTCTTGTTTGGTAATCGACAAGATACAAAGAACAGAAACCTAAAGGGTCCGATCGGCTTTTGTGGCGAACCACGTTTTTCTCACGTAATTTTAATATTTAAATTTTAGCGGCACTCTGACCTTGCATCTGGGTCAATAAAATTACTGAGAAGCACGGGAGATTGTAAACAGACGGCAGTGCCTGTTGAGAAGAAGCTGCGATTTTCTGGCGCGAAAGAACAGACGACAGTCCAGAGAAAGCTAATGACAGCCTAAGCGCAAGGCGGGAGCTCGCTTACATCGCACGAACCATGGGTATAGTCAGAAATTCAAAATCAAGCCCAGGGTAAGTTCTTAACGGCATGCATATTTCACAGTAGCACCTCATTTTTTACGCGCCTAATCAAATTTTCCCGCCTTCTGGAAAAGCGCGACGGTCGATCAAGAATGTGTCCCCTTCGTATATTCGGTAAGAAGGAAAAGTGATCCTGCAAACCGAGCGAAAAACGAATGACACGTTAACTGCAAATTTTGCGCGCGAAAGATTCTTGACTTGCACTGGGACTCGACAGAATGTCGAATGTGTGCAGAGACGAACAGCTGTTACACGGTGAGCCTTTACGCAGACGAAGGCAGTGAATTCCATTCTTTGATGCTCTAACACAGCGTTGCATTACAACTATTCCCTGCTAATGAAGTTCTAGTATTATACATGTCATGAGATGCATAGCTAACAGGGAGCAAGTAAGCTTACATGTAACGATTTTATAGAAATGAAATTTGTCCTGATAATGTAGTACCTAGCGAAAATGTCCTCTTCGAGGTGGCCATGGTTAATTTATCCATCCTATTAGCATTCATGATGAGAAAATCATAAGGAGAGTGTTTTTCAATCAACCTGTGCGAATATCGTCGTGATCATTAAACAGATAGGCAAGTACAACCACGAACGTACGTGCCACAAGCCATATGGTCGCATTCGAAGCGGGATTAACACGCTGTTACACCTAGCGGCAAATTAATTGAGATGGTGATATATAAGTGATTAATCTGTGATTATGTAACCAATTTCATTATCTGTTTTTGACGCTTTTCCATCTTCTGAATATCTGTCATCCTCAAAGGTGCTATTTTCGACATCTGTCAGGTTCAACTCGCATGCCTTTACCAGTTGTTGCCATCGTCGTCCCTCGGGAGATCGTATATGTGCGCAAAACCATCCACTCTCAGACATAAAACCATTAGAAATATGGATGAGACGTTTTTGGAATCATCAATTACAACAATTTCCGTAACTATTGAAAATCCATGATGTCTAATTCCAGCTTTTCTCGAACGAGTAGCTATAGCAACAACCGGTATGTCAGTAATGGCCATGCCGATTTTGTCCGTTACACAACATGAAGTATATCATTGAAACAAAATTGACAATGGCTCCAATTTACCTGTATGTTCAGTAACAAGCAATATTCATTTTAGGAACTTCCAATTTTCCCGAATTGCTTGACTCAAGGATTTTAACATGCAATACACTGGTTAGATGTCCGATTTGAATGTATTGATTTTGTATTAATATAAATTTTAAGAGCACCATTCTCTATTTCTGATTTAAATTAATTTGCATGTTACTTGTGTTGAACCGAAGAAAGCATTTTTATTGCCGCGACATTGCCATATTGTAAAATTTTCTGTATGAAAAGTGAAAAACTGCAAAATCGGCAGAAAATTGTCATCTGACATAGTCCTACAGTAAACACGGTATCGTCAGCTGCATGTTAATTATTGAAACATAAATCTTAAGCCGTGTCACGTGATCAAGATAGGACCGCAGGCATGCTGCATTGATTACTAGCTCGGCTTAGTATCAAAGCCCATTATTTAGCATTGTCATGGAGCCGATCGGGATACTACAAAAACCAACATAAAATCAAATATCATCGATTCAATCCTTATAACAGGAAGATCTACACATTCACAGCTCTAGTCACGCATTATGTGTGCGCAAAACCTCTTCACACTTCTCATTTTGAAGTTATAATAGATGGCGGTTTCGGGCGCTGATTTGCTATTTGGCACATTCGTACGCTTGTATGGCTCAATTTTGCATCATGCCACGTCATTATTTTTTTTTGATTGGCTAAAATTGCGATCCCTTGACTCTCAATGCATCGAAGATATCGTCTATGTACAATTGCCTCGTAAAATTATAGATTAGGGAAGAAGTTTTAGTTAATCGTTCGTTTTGCAAAACAATTTTCAGCAATTAAGGTACATATGACGAACACAAGGCCCTATTCCGACCTGCATGGAAGTATTGGATGATTGACTGGGAATATTTTCATTATTGTACGCCCACAATAGGAATCTTAAAAACTTCAGTTTATCATCTGTCCAGTACTCTTTAATGTTTCAACAACGAGAGGCAATCTTGTCGCGCGTGTAAAGTATTAACAGGTGGTTATTCAAACGAGTGCTGCTCAGGTCATTTAACTTTCCACATATTTTAATTTTTCTGCAATTATTTCTGCGCAGATAATTACAGTATGTGGTATTCGCAATCCGCTTATGATGGTTCTTTGATACACCATCCAAAGCGCGGTGTTCCGCTCAACGGAAAAATATCCGAACAAACGTGTGCACTTGTACAAATTGGAAGGTAGTTTAAGAACGGGATATCTTACTTCAAAAATTGATTGTTTTATTTGCTAAGATCATTGAGTTACATTCTGTGGACAAAAGTCAGGTTATTAGATGTTATATCAACAACGAATATCTATACATTACACGCTGAATCGGATCCTTATGAATATAAACTTCTTCATTCTCAAAATAGAATTCCCTCTCATTGGGTTCATATCTAATACACTTGTTACATGTCTAAAATGTCCTTGTACATCCGGTAAGCTAGTCAACTCCACAGGGTAACAATACAATTCAACAGAGAGCGGAAAAAACGACTTGACTCTATTGATGTATTGACAATAGCCTGGTAATTGATAATGATGACTAAAGACTGAATTTGCCGTGGACTAACTGATAAACACGGTGACTCTGTTACACGGGCGTCGCCATCTCTGAGATTGAGCAATGAATTTACCGTGGTATCTCGGCAACCGATCAAATTTACTGCAAGGTGCGAACGCCATTAACACGCTTCTAGAGAGCAGTCTTCTCCGAGTCTTCACCGCAAATATCAAGTAACTGATACCGGTTACCTTTAGCACATGTGGGTGTATACATAGCTTGAGCGAGATCTTGCTTTCTTTAATTTTCTCGCGTCGTCTTGTACGAGGTGCACACATAATACAGTGACATTTAAGTGACGTTTTCAAAACAGCATTGACAAATTTTATGATAGTGATATATAATTCACTACAATATTCTTTGATCATAAATGTACTAAAAATAAGGTTCTATAACAGAATATTTCTCAGCTAAAATGATATACCCCACGGCAGTCTTCAATTAAATTCCCGACAAAATGTGCATTTTTAAATGTTACGAACTTTAAAGAAAGGGTTTCCTTTCTATATAGATCAAAATCGAATTACGAATCACAGAAAATAAATGGGTATTTGGAAGACATTTAAAAATGTTGACTTAAAAAATAGGAATACTTGTGACCTTTACTAAATTCAAATGCCGTGGACAAAATGAAAAAGAAAAATGACTCCAGTATTTCAGAATGATGAATGCCAACATTTTGATATTCAAAACAAAATCAGAAGGTATGTGTACTTGTTTTGGACCGCAGTTCTTCAAACACGCGCGAGTCTAACCTGGGAGACAAGCCTGCAACTCGGAGAATGTTCGAAGTAATATCGAAGATACAAATTACAATTAATTCGCAGATTAAATCTTAACAACGATGCTAAGCGCCACCATGAAACTGGAATTATCATGTTTTGCCATATCCCATAAAGTGTTTTGATAGCGTGGAAAATCAACACACAAATGTTGTGCACAAAGACGTGTGAAACGTAATTAGGTAATCTAAATATATTTTTAACCTTTTTATGTGGCCTTTAACAGTAACGTGTTACCAACATATAACAGCAAGAGAGTTATGAAATATAATAATACACTCCGTCTTTGACTTTTTTCACGAAATCTTTCATTTATAAATGTGTCATTCGACGAATTGCTTAATATATTTCTCGGCTGCTTTTCTCTGATAAAAACCTTAAATGTCAATCCCAGTTTCAAGTTTGTGAGAAAAACAACAGTGGCCCGCTCCTCATTATGCTTTAAAACAAACTTGATAGCGCCAAATTGCTGATATTTTTCTTGCATCATTACACACAAAAATAGATTACTTCTTGCTTGATTAACCACGAATTACATGTAAAAGTAGACCACCTACTACGAGGCTTCTGAGTTGCATGCGGTTGTGGAATAATCTTCATATTTCGACCAATAAGTAAAATTATAGTCAGAGATATATGTAACTGTATTTGCAGACTTACATCCGGGAGACTCCCAGTACTGAAATTGGAATGCATTTTGTCACGGTGCTAAAGATACTTTCAGCGCGATGGCGCTTTTCATGCAGCAAGGCATCCAAAGTGCTATCTGACGTGTATATATCCGATTATCGCTTTTCGAAACTTATATTTATGTTTATATAAGATATATATATATGTTAAACATAGTATGAGATAGGTTAGTGGACAGGAACGTTTAATTTATTTTTTATCTAATATATATATATATATATATATATATATATATATATATATATATATATATATATATATATATATATCTTACAAAGTTAGAGATGGAATCTTTACCAGGATACCATTAGGTCATTTACGACGAACTGACGTGTTGAGTGTGTATCGTTTTACGGCATTCCTCGATACACATTGTGCAATGTGCTCCTTTCAGCCTCGTCTTCATTGTACTCAATGATAAATGATTTGACAAGAGGGAATTACCTCAAATATAGTTGCCATGGTGACCATCTTCCGATTGATAGGAACGACAAAGTTTGAATGTTGCAACAGTGTTTCGTCGACGTTGTTATTTCATTGTATTTACTGAGGACGCGAGTGTGTAATTATATAGACTTCGGAGAGGCGTTGTCTCCAACTGTTGTCTATGCAGTAATGAACACTGGCTAATGATGCCGGCAGCCGAGAGAGAAGATACATTTTCTAGACGGAAAACCTAAAGCGATTATAGTATTAGACCCCGAAGGGATGTTACAATACGAATAGCAGAGTCGGTACTACGGTAAGCTCGACATACGAACCATATACCTATAGTATGAACATAATTACTACATATTCTCCAGACTGCCTCTCACTGTTGTTGCATGCTTCACTGGCGTGTGCACTGTTATTTATTTGTAAGCGAAAATAACATTTGGAATCCCTTTTATCTGAAGTACAGGTAGCCTCTAATAATTACCAAGAGTGCATTCTGTTTAGATGAAACTTTTTCATGGGCTGCCATAAGGATTATGCGATGAGCAAAAGCTGTCATAGCCATTACAATGTTTCCTCTGTTTACAAGAAAATAATTTCATCACATTTCGCCATATTAAATTACGCAGTTTAATAGCCTTACAGCTGAACAAGAACTTTTAAAAGCTAAGAAATATTTTTCAACTCAAGAGGGCCTATTATATCAAAAGATAAAAAAATGGCGTAGTGTGTGATAAGATAATTGACATCCGGGTAAGATTACGTCATACGCTATTCAACCTTGTCAGTTACCGGACAAAGTGAATGTCAATGACAAACTCACTATTTGCATATCTGTAAAAGATCATTTCCGTTAGTTAATGTATGATGTCATCGTGATCGTTGTCCTGGCGACGGTGACGATGAAATTGACAAGCTACAGATTAAAATAATGAAGTTACATAAGCTCCGCCACAAGGGACAAGCAGTTGTAATTCATTTCAGTAATCGTACAAACTATGCGAAGCTCACAGCAGCATGATATCTCTGAACATTTGCATATCAGTGAAGATTGAAATAATTACCCATTGATGACTACAACACGACCAGTTTGTTACTGTAATGGCCATAGAGTTGACCCTGAATTTATTGCTGACGCAATAACTAAATAGCTGCCTAGCTATAGACCAATGTAACAGAAAACGTCAGACGATTCATCTGTAAATTGTCCTTCGAGCGAAATAGAGCGAACAATTCACTAAATTTTGGGAAAAATACAATTGAAATGATTGAGTGTAATCAGGACGATCTAACAATCATATGGACCCGCAAATCAACTTGTAGCAACATCTCGTCTGACAAATGTGATGTTGATTGATAATGATGCGCTATTTTGCTGTGCTTTCGTCAGCCATTAGAACGTTTATGCACTAAAGGTAAAAAAAGATGAAGTGTATAGACATTTTAGTTATGATAGTCAGGTGACTCAGATTAGTCGATTTTCTTTCTTGTATTCACTATCCTCTTATGTATTGCCCGACGAATGTTTAACTCCATTTTCTATTAGGTTATCAAAGCAATGGGCATACCCGCCAAATGCATTGAATTTTCACAGTGTATTCAAAACCGCACAGAAATTCAATTTGTCCACATAAATGACGCACCAAATGGATATTCATTGCCTTTAGCAGACAAAAATACCGGGTATGTCGCTCTAAGGAACTAATCAAAATAGAACATTTAGAAGGAATTGTAGAATACAAATCTTGAAGGAATTGTTAAGGGTCACATTACTGTGGCTTTTATCTTTTGTGGGCGCATAGAGGCTGCCACATCGGCTGTTACTGACTTAAACGTTTCAGAACAAATTGCTATCATAATGCAAGCTGCATTCCTGAAAATATGTCGGCTTCTCTAAGGAATAGTCGTTGCATACGACAGACAAGCAATTTTACTCGGTTACATATTTATAATCTCTAGAACAATGAAACACTATCATTAATGATCCTTACGTCACAATATCTGCATTGATAAATTGAACTATTGACGTAACTGCCTCTGATGGCTTTCTAAAGTCAACCAAGTCTATTTCAGTTTTGCTATTACCGTCAAATATCTAAGGCGATGTAGACAGCTTTTCCAAGTAGAAACACACATCGGCAGGTGATGT
The DNA here is from genome assembly GCF_041260155.1 of Ptychodera flava. Taxonomy (NCBI): domain Eukaryota; kingdom Metazoa; phylum Hemichordata; class Enteropneusta; family Ptychoderidae; genus Ptychodera; species Ptychodera flava. Next base: position 14,292,847 of record NC_091929.1, on the reverse strand, counting down.
AATTATTGCTGTACTGTACAGGAACTGTGGTTGACCTTTCAAAATAAGGTCAAACAACGGAGTGTGTTTACTCCGGGATTCCATCTCATCTCGGTCATGACCATGAACTTCAGTGAACCCTAGTCAGCTGGGTTATTTGACTGGCCCTGCTGCAGGTTAATGTGAATCCTTAATTTCGATGGGTTCCTTCTGCATGCAAGATGCAAATCGCTGTAGCGTGTGAGTTTTATGATTGAGGTCGTTTGCTCAGTATTTCATTCTCTATCTCTCTTTATATCACATGGATTCAATAATTCATTTCATTATATATGTGATAACATTTAATTTTCACTCGTGACTTAATACGTGACTGGAAACCATATGGCATTGAACTCTGATGGCCTTCGCTGATTTTGAATGAACAAAAACAGAGTGAAAGCAATGAAGCTGATCGATATTGTCCAATTCAATTGTCTAGAAGTGCAGCAACGTTTTAAATTTAGAAATTTAAATTTTGAAAATAACTAATAGGTTGTGGTTTTTTGCAATTACAGTATATTGCTGTGCATTCATTTGCTGATTATTAACGATAGGGTGGTTTTCCCATAACATTGCGAAGATCTGTGAGAGCTGAGAATATTATATCAACCTAATAAGAGATCGAAAGTTAATTTGCAAGTTCAGTTGCAGTGACAGAATGTTCCAAAATGAAGGCGCAAGAATTTTGAAAAAGAGTACATTGAGCACAGAGTAATACAGTCTAGTCATTGTGAAGGTAAGAAATGAAGACTCGTGCCGATCATGGTTTATAACCTTGAGATGTTAATGGAACTGGTTAATCGTATCGGGCATTCAATTTGATGAAAGCGCTTGTCTATCATGTCATATAATGTTGCCATGGTACCATGCTTCTCTCTGTAAGATGACAGTGAAAAAAAAAGACAGGAGGCTTTGAAAAATTCGATGCTTACACAATGCAAAAATTCGATACCATTCGGATTATTCAGAACAGTTGGCTCAGTGTTATTACATGTATCAGCGTTGGAGTTGATTAAAGGCAATTCCTTATCATTCCAATGGGAATCAATATTCCATCGGACGCCTGAATGAACAGCACTTATCTTCTCACGCTCTTATGAAAGTCGAAGAAAACACTCATGACTCGATGGACTGGTAAACAGATCTATTTGTAATGTTTACAAAGTCTCTGTACTGCATCGACAAGTGATCTCTCTCTCTCTCTCTCTCTCTCTCTCTCTCTCTCTCTCTCTCTCTCTCTCTCTCTCATTACATTTCTATGAGCTATATAAAGCTATATAGATATAAGTGATACGACTGAGCTTGAAAATGCAAGTATTTTCACACATCTAGGTGTTTTGCACTTTCTAAACGCACTTTCTGTTTTGTATTTTTTCCAAGAATGCTATAAATATCTCTGCCGCTGACATCGCCAAAGGTACCCCGGAAATGTTAAACGGTCGGTCCCAGGGGAGTGCGCCCGCCAATTGAAGGCACGTGGACGGCGTATGGGTAAACAGCCAAGCTTTATAATGAAATTCGAACGTACAAAGTCGAGATAATGTACTTGTCGAAAATTCCCGACACAAAAAAAGTACTTGTGGCGTAGACCTGACTACTAATGGACTTCACAGCCCGTTGTCAAGAGATTGATCTCGAGCTTAAGACATGCGATACTATTGGTCACATTTCATTTCATAATCTCCCTGGTTTGAGTTATCGGACACATGTCTCTCAGCACAATTTTTCTTTTCTGATGACCTTAGAATAAACTAGAAATCACGTCTGCGAATTGCTGTCATCTCATGATGCCTTAAAGATAGAGCAACCTTTCAAATACACTCTGCAGGTTATAAAAAACCATTTGGCCTCTGCCTGATTTTTCTGTTTTAAAGTTATTTTTCTGTACTTAGATACAAAGATACATACATACATACATACATACATACATACATACATACATACATACATACATATATCATACAGACAGACACAGACAGAAAGACAGACAGACAGACAGACAAACAGACATGCTGACATACATACTGACATACACACATACATACACTCACATATACATACATGCATACACAGCACACAAAAAGGGATTTTCGGATTCAATTACCTGGTTTAAATCCAAGTATATATTATTTTTGAAATATTTGGTTTCAGTGTTGAGCATTACCGTATTACTTGAACGTCTGTACGTCAAAGGGTAAAGCGTCGAGCGTTGAAATATATATTTCAAAATACTAATACACCAAATTTCCTTAGCAAATTCTAGTAACGTTGTTCACATATCTTTCCCTAGGTCCTAACGAAATTGATTAAATTCTGCATTGTTTGGTTATTTCCCATGATAATAGTAGACAGGTGTCTTGAATTGTTTATGTTTGAATGGGCTATTTGATTAGCATATCTGGAAGGGCATCAAGGCATAGGTTTCAGTTAAAAGCAAATCATGAATAATTAATATGTTGGCTTGCACGGATACTGAAATATTGGTTTAAATAACTGAAGCGAAATGGTTAATATATTTGATATTATATTATTGCCAATTCTAATGAAGAAATCTCTAATGTACCTATAATGAGCGGTGTTTCATATTTCCACTGATAAATTTGTCTGTTAAAGTAATTGGTTATATCATGATCGCCAGGATGATACCACTGCCACTCTGAGAAAACGGTGTGCGGTCTCTCGTCGGCGGTGTTCTTGAGAAGATGCTACAAGGGTTAAGACGACATCTTGATATAAAAATTTCAACGGATAGGATTTAAACTCAGTGTAGAATCCTTGACAGGTTCCACTAAGAAGGAAATGTCTTTAATATTCCGTTGCAACAGAATAATCAATAATACAGGCACTTTTCGTATATAATCATGTCCACAGCCGCTCCGTACACGGCAGTGCAAGAAAGGATATATATTTAGTAAGATATTGCAGAAAATATATAGATAGTGTAGTGTTCATTTTAAGCGAGCTTGTCTCAATAAACCGATTTGAAACATCTGTTCCCTATTTTCCTTTAAGCCAGTCCGGTTATGCCCTTTAATCACGTGATATTGTAAAAGCAACAGATGTATATTAATGCGAAGTGGGGATGACTCATACGCAATGTATACCTACAAACGTTTTTTTTTTTAATCTAAATACTTCAATTCGTTTAATCATGCATTTGCAGAGCGTGCTATTAATTATCTGTTCGAATGACTCTCCGCTCAATCGAGTGTGCTAGATCCGTTTCCTGTGATTGCAGTAGCTAATCATTGAAAAGCATGCAATCACCATATCACCGGCCTATGAATATTCCAAATATTTAGATTCACGTGCAGTAGTCGACCGTACCTGTACTACGGGGATCAGAAAGGCATTCGTATGCTATGTATTTTCAACTGTAGAATTGTCAGTTGGCCCCCTAATGAATCAACCGCATTCGGCTGATAATTGTTGCGCCGGGGTCTCTTGAATATTTATGGTTCTCCCGGGGTATGCTTTCCTTTCAATCGCTATATTTAACCGATAACTGCGTCAGCTGTTTCGTTGTTCTCGCAAAAAAAAACTTGAATCTTCTGGTACGACGTCAATTTGTCTTGACCAGGGTCGACTGAGAAGTCTTCTGAGCGGAAGTTGTGTTCTTTGAGGATTTCAAGCGCGAGATATATCCTTGCCAGCTGCGATTCGTGACAAACGTAGACTTTATCGAGGCAGAGACGTGACAACCGATATAGAGGAGCCAACCGCTCGGGGCGAGAAGTGAACTTTAACAAACATAAATGTCTGAATTCACATCGTTTCATCGTGTAGCATTGTATCGGTGGGATCAGACAGTGACGAGATTTCTTTGATAGCGACGCCAGATAAAACCATCGCATGGTGATCGTCACCACTGCGGTCAGAAGTCGAATGCTATATCAACATATGCATGCAATGCATATTGATTCGATCACCTTTTTAGACGTTACTTTCATCCAGCATTGTAACCCATCCTAGGAAGTTGTTTCATCTTAGCGTCCATATGCAGGTATGTAGCTAGGCCAGAGAGCATTTTTAGAAACACTTGAAGACTGCAAGACATTCTAGTTGTAAGAAGAGTCTAGAAAAGCGATTCAAAGAGCTGCAAATGGGTTCACATAATTATTTTCCAGATCCAAAATTTACTTAATTTCAATTTAAAATCAAAATATGGCTTCCATTCAATCTTTGTCAGCCTTGTTGGTAGCATTTGCAACAGTTATGCTGTTATCAGAATTTTCCGTCTTCGGGTCAATCAGCGTTGTCATGGTTATGACTCCCTGAAGTAATAATGATATACCGCGTTTGCATTTCATCTCGGTCTCAGAGGAATTTCGTGTCAGTTCGCATTAACAGACTCTAAAGGAATCTGTGAATGCCATTTCCGAACTGTTGAAATTTGACGCAGTTTGCATCAAAATGTGCCGAGGTGTAATATTATAAATTTCAAGGGATTACACCATGCAATGAAGAAATCCTAAAATGATGTTTCCTGTTTTATTTTTTGACAGCTGCTTCTTCAGTATTCATCATACACTCTGAGCATTCAAAGAAAAGTGTTCTGACAATAATTCTTGAAAACTTCTATGTGGATGTTCAAACAGAGAATAACAATTTTTAATAAATAATATGCAAATTCTGTTAACTGACTATAAAAACGCAATATAACGCTAGTATTGGCCATAAAGCAAAAGCTGAAAATTTATAGGTAAATTAATATAATGATGCAATAATTTTTGTAAAAGTCTGCAGATTAGTCCAGAATATATTGATGGCAAGACGTAAAATCATAGGAAAACATATTTCATATAAATTACACGACGGATACACATTTCGACCTTACACGATGCTTAATGTGTGTTTTCTTGATTCTTACATTCGCTGTGAACATAAAGTAAAAATTAGATCAGGAAGCTCGCATGTTGAACTCAACTCAAAAGCGAAAGTTTTGTTCCTGCTGTGCCCACGGAAACTTTAAACCGTCTTTCACATCCTTAGTCAAGAATAAAATCGGGGCCACTGGACGGCGTAATATTTTTTTTCCTTTTCGTATCATTACCAGTTATTCAAAATAGCTATCATTCTCTACGTTAGTTCTACGGAAATATGGAATTTCTACTTTTTACAAAGACGTCTCTGCAGTCTTCGTAGAGAGTCTACAACAGCTTTAGACGGGCACAGAATTATGATATTTTAGATCCCAATTAGTTTCCTAGGTATATGCGACCACATATCTATTGCTGGCGGCAAACTTTGATTGAATGGTCGCATTTTCCAATGAATAAACAAAGAACTATGATATTAACTTCTGCATTTCTTGATGTCTTGTGCCGCGTAACATTTTATCCGCAACCTAACATCACATGTTCGTTTTGCGTATGACCCCTCGATGACATACATGACACCGAGGTCAACGTTGACAGAAGCAACATCCATGATATCAGTTGCTGATATAAAACACGACACATGCACGAACCCATTGCCAACATATCAATAATTCACAATTTAAAAGAACGTGTTACACATATTTAGTGATCTTCATATGGGAAATTATACTAGTCGAGGTAAAACAAGCTCGCTTTTAATAACATTTCCTATTCAGCTTGCATTCAGCTTATCGTGTACAGTGTATCAACTAATCTGCAGATGGCGACATTGCAGACGTTTGATAAAAAAATCAATGATCTTACGTTCCACCTCATCGTCAGTTGTTTAAACTCAATGAAACTATAATTGAAGTCCAATCGATCGAATATTTGCCACTCATTATAAAATCCCCGTTCAGAATGGTTCAAACCAAGAGGACAGGACTGCAAGACACTGGGCCCACACTAAATAACGTTACAAAATAACATAAATATAAGGGGCTAAGTAATTCATACAGCTGTGGATGAGACCCTCATGGCATATCAATTGTTCTTCAGACGAATTATCACATGCAAATCATTCACTGCAAAGTTTAGCATCAATACAACTATGAAACACCT
>NC_091929.1:14169348-14284348 GCF_041260155.1 Ptychodera flava | reverse complement strand
TACCCTACTTTGTGGTCCACTCCAGGAGTACCTTTAGAAATCTGAAGCAACCTTCATAGATAGCACTTCAACGCTATCATCTTATCTGTCTGACTGTGTAATTCAAGAAAATGATGTTCCTTGTAAAGAGTCTTATAAGGTTTCACAAAAACAAACCAGGTAATATCTGGAATCAGAAGAACTCGTATCACATATTAAAGTCTTTAGTAATCTTAGATTATGATATTAGGTAAGGATGATTATTTTACAGCCTAACAATGAAAGCCATACCAGTGCCTGTATCGTGTTACTGATGAGATTACAGAAGGATAAGATAGAAGCGGGTAGTTATCCATTTGAAAAAAAAATACCTGCGTCTGTTCAACGTCAGTTTGCTTTCAGATCTTTAGTATATTGTTGATTCTTTAATTTATGTGAAGTGTCATAAATTATCAAATGTCTTAGTAAAGGCTGTTTTTATTCAGATAGCGTTCGCATTATAACATAGGTGCAAGATACCCTTAAAATGACGTTATGATAAGCCGACATGCAACAACAGATTACTGATCTTCAACGTTCCATAGGAAAAATGCACGGCTAGCAATATGACATCAAATCAATTCAGCAATCGTTATTATTCATGGCAAATAAATCACCAGGTCCAAAATTATAAAATATTACAATGTTGGCCAAATAAGGTAATTGCCAATTAAATATGACTTTCTCCGTAAAAGGAAATATGCAAATTAATGTGTAAGACAATAAAACACGTGCATCTGGTTTCTTGTTTGTGTTGAAACTGCCCTGACAAATTTCCCTCCTCACTCCACAAGCAGTCATTTCAAGAAAATAAAAATATGCTGTGTGAATGAAAAGATAACAAACCCATAAAAACTCTTTTTTAAAGTTCTGTTAGATCAATATTTGGCCGACTTAATTACGCAGTATCAGTGCATACATATCAAACTGAATTATGGTAATCTCAAGTACTGTTTGTATATACATGTATGCCGTAAAGTTCTTTGACCTCTTAAAAACTGATGATGTCACCCGTGCGAGGCACCTCGATAGAAGTTATGGTTCTAAAGGGTATTTACCACATAGAACATACTTCAATTCCACGTCTGTCAATTTTGATTAATTGCGGACGCAGGCCACGAACTTTGCCCTTCGGCATTTACGTCTACGTCAGGGTTGAAAAAATAGCAATATGTTTTTCAAAAGTTGCAGACACCGAATACACATACTAAAATTAAGAAAAGAATTGAATCCGTGTCGAACTCTAATCCCAGAACTTGATTACAAGGACGTTCTGAATCCTCAAGAAAATAAGGCAATTTCAAGAAGTCGACTTTCACTGACTTGGAGGAATCAGATTACTCTGGATAATTACGGCTTTGAAAAATCAGTATAATTGAAAAACAGATTAGGTTTTGTTATGTACGGGATGAAGACTGACATCTTTCTCAAATTGGATAGGGAAGAAAATGAAAAATTCGACATTTTAGGACCAGTTTTCTGTAATGAGAATATCAGGCTATCATATAATTTCATGCTGTGTGCCATTTACTTTCGTATAATAATAGAAATTCGCATTGTTAGATCACCTGCGCCTATAACTCACACACACACACACACACACACACACACACACACACACACACACACATATATATATATATATATATATATATATATATATATATATATATATATCTGTCTCTGTCTGGTCAGTCTGTCTGTGTCTAACTGTACATTTATTAAGTTATATACACATACGAACATATGTAAGCTTATATATGCACTAAAATGTACCTGTACAAGTGTATGTATTGTATATATTATATATATATATATATATATATATATATATATATATATATATATATATATATACTGTACAAGTGTATGTATTGTATATATATATATATATATATATATATATATATATATATATATATATATATATATATATATATTTAAAATCCTCGATGTATAATAATGATAATCACACATCTACTATAACTCTATCAATATATAACTTATTACTTACTGGGGAGAATGTACAGCGCAATTAATCACGATTATGCGCTACGGCGTCTAACAGTTCATTTATCTTCAATCTATGTACGTATCATTACAATTGATATGTGTTCGTGTTGCAGTGGTAATGGACTCATTTACTTTTCTCAGTAGAATGACAAAAATGTCTTTCTTCATTGACTAGACAGATATTACATTGTCAACTAGCATCATGCCAGTGTTAAAAACTGTAAGCTGCGCATATGAGGAATCTCCGCTATCTTGTTAATTGTTTAATCTCAATGATTTTGGAGGAATTTTAATCCCAAACGGACGCATTATGCCACTCGGAATTAGTTAATTTTAAAGGTCGATTCTCTAGATGATGAGGCACAAAAAATGCGTGAACGTTATATGACCTTCTTTGCCTATCTCTCGTGACTAGTTCAAGAGTAGAGCACAACGATGTGGGTGACTTGTTTAAATATCAAATTTGTGGACGTAAAATTCGATAAATTAATACTAATAATTGTAGAACTGTAATTTACGGAGCGATTGAGTTGAAACGAATGCAACAAAGAGGAAGGAAATGTGGGTGATTGAAGAGCCCGGATGTGAAATGAGGTTATCAACGCTCACTGTACTATGCCATCAATAGAATGCAGTACTAGTATTCGAAATTGAAAGACTTAAACATTTGACCTGAAGTTTCACAAAATCAAGAATAGAAATATTGGGTATCCGTGTAAAATTTTCAATTATGGAAACGAATCCCCGAAAATTCTCGACTCATGGACTTCAAAATGGCCACAACTTCTATGTTACCTCCATAACGAAAATGAATTGCCGATTTCTCAAAATTAAACCAAAATATTTCATTTCCTTCACGAGGTTGAAATTGATCCCCCACAGGTGGTAGACCAAAACAAGTTTTATAAGGGTTGGCCTATTAGAACTTGGGAGGGGCAGGTCTAAAACAGAAAAAAAAAATTCAAAGCATAGAATTAGGGAAAAAAATATTCAGACTAGTTTGCGAAATAAAAAAATAAAATCAGAACGCAAAAAGTGATAAATCTGACAGTTTACTATGACACATCTGCTCATGACACCTCATGACTCACTTGGGAAAAAATTCAAAAATTTACAATTGTGAAAAAATATTAACAATCTGATTGTGACCACCCTACCTCCCAAGATCAGACGGTCCGCCGCTAAAAGTTTTAGAGTCCGAATATCTGTCCCCGAGTCGCATTCTACCTGACTTTATGCACTGTGTCGAGGAACTCCTAAAACTGCACGGCACATATTTGCCAAATGGACATGTTCCATTTGAGTAAAAGAGTGAGATACACTCTCATATGTTTTATTGAGTCTTGTAAATTTAAGTGTCTTGTCTTTAAAGGTATACAGTCACCTGTAATCTAAATATGCCCATATATGGTCAAAGGGGCGTTCCTTGGTATTCAAAATTCCCATGTGAGGGCGCTGTTTTTAAAAAGCGGCCACCCGCTTAAAACTGTGATTGGTTAGATTTTCTCTTTCCATGGTAACTGTGGCAAAATTGGAGCAGGTGGCAATATACCTTTAATATCACTTGCTATAGGACCTAGAAAGAAAATTGTTATTTACTTAAACAAACAAGCTTTCTGGGTTTTCCTTAAAAAGTGATCCTTGAATTACACTATGCGTGTACACTGTAAACACTCTCCTGAAATAATGACATGAATGGCCTCACTCACTATTTTCGTTCTATTTTCCTTTGAAGTCTTGAAATGATTGAACAAAGGGATGAAAAACGTTGCAGTTATGCACGCAATATTTCATTTCGAGAAATAATCATGTCAACAATTAGACATAAAGATATATTGTTTCTGTTACATGCCCTCTGGGAGAAGTTCGATCGGAACTTTGATTTTATTGTTGTTTAGGTTTGATTCATCAAAACAAGCAATATTAGGCAAAATGATGCGTGATTTATTTAAAAAATCAAAAAAAAGTCTAGAGTTTCAAATAGGGTAGGTCGAGTTACCGAGAACACATTTTATTCGGCCTAATTTATTTTCACCAGTAACTTCATTATAAGAAGATGATGAACATTGAGCCACTTCTTAAAATGTATTTTGATTTACGTTCAAGATTTACAGATTCGTTGATCTCTACTTGTAGTCTGATACCACCGAAGGACAATCTAGACAAATGGCCTTTTCTTTACATACGCTTTTATTATATTTATCGCGAATCCCATCTCGCCCCATGTACTATATTTGAAATGGAGTTTAAATCAGTGAATGTTTGACCGCCTTTACTTTATTACGTGCCATAAACGAAAGCGCCAGTTGCAATGAAATTGCTTGCTATTTTCCAGAGTGTATAAAGATATATACGTCACTTACGAATGCGAGCACTCGATGTCAACGTTGAGTTATTTTTCAGACCCGGATTTGAGTGATAAAAATTTAAATATTAATAGCGCATGTATAAACGGCATGACGTCCTGTGGTCTTTTTAATGCGTTTCAGAACTGACAGAAATTATCGCCTGCTCAATTCGATGAATAAAAGTCACTTGGATGTATATCAGAACGGGAAATCTTTGCCAGTGTGTTGCAAATGTGGTTTCTTTAACACGGGGTCACTCTAATTAGCATATGAATCAATAAGACGTGTTGAATCGGTTAACAGTAAACGCACAAACACGCTGATTTCATGTCCCGATGGCTTTTCGCAGTTAGGAGGTTAGTCGATGTTCAGAGCGCGAGGACACAGCAGCCACTCTCACACTATGTTTTTCTCGTCATGTCTAGCTCCGCCGCCAAAGAGCAGAACCGTAACGACCTACGAGGGCCCGAACATCACAACCTCCGCCAAGAAGTATGACAGATCGACGCACCAAATATCCCCAGAGTCCATGAGCCTGAACTTGAAGAGCAACCTCCTCGAGAGACGCACATCGGAGACGGATTCAGAAGGCAGCCCATTCTCGCCCGCACATTCGTCAGTCTCTGTGAGCACGTCGGCAAGCAATCTTGGTAGCCCGAATGATACATACAGCAGCCTGCAGGTAGGATGCGCAAAAATTATCGTCTGCAGGACACATTGCCGCCATCTTGTCATTTCTCCATCATTACTCACGTAACCATTTTAATAATTTATTTCTCATATTGTTAAATCTTATATGAAGTGGATTTTGGTGTCCATATGACGTATTACGAGGTCAAAGCGCCCAGTTCTTATAATGCTACAAGAAGGCAAAGCTGTAATGACGTATTTTGACCTACTACTTACAATTTACATATCTGGCTGCACTCCTGAAAATTTATGACTCTGAATGTAGTATATCAGTCGGTGATGTGGAGAATGCGTTTTGCGCCAAGTGACTGAATATCGAGTGAGCTGATTACGATATCGGCGGACAAAGCAATTCTGTTAATTAACCCAATTAATCTTGAAAACATAGTGCAAACCGACATTGTAATATTTGCAAATTTAGGCCGATCCATCAAACTTAGAATCTGCGTGTCAAATCATTCTTAATTTTCCTGAAATTAAAATATGATATTTTTTATCAAGCAAACGACAGCACACACGTACCTATAAAATTGCCTGTAGAAGCCAAACATTGAATTGATAAATGTACATATAGATAGAAAAAATATTAATCTGATGAAACACGATTTCCCAAATGTGATTCAAAATAAAATTGACTTAAAGTGTCGTAATTAATGGAGCGAAATATCGGTTTCAGGTCAAACAATGAACTCATTTGCATACGTCGTTGATGGGAATTTGGTTAGCGTAACCACGCACGTGAAAAGTGTTGTTCTATCGATCGATTCCTGCAGTGACAGAGCTGTGTGCATTGATCGTGGGTAAAGCGAAATGACAGCACACGGCAGCCACCAATAATAATAAGCCTCGCTGCAATTTCTGGTGCTATATTTTTGTGTGCAATTTGTCTGTACAACGCTCTTCCAGATAAAAAAGACAGATATTAGCAGTGTTGAAATTTTATTTTGGTTTTAGCTTCAAAATTTGGTTCAGATAATGAAGTGCTATGTTGTCGTCTGCTAGTCAGCAAAAATGTCTCATGCAGGCTACACATCTTCTTCAGTGCATTGAGATAATACCAAAACCATTATCTTAAAGCTCTGCGTGCAATTCGAGTAAATATCTTTGCCTACGCAATGCCCGCCCTTTCGTTTAGATTTCCTAAAATAACCACACTTGATACCACGAACCGCCACCCGGGGATATTCTCTTTCAAAGGATTACATTTTCTCTGCCTTTATCAACACCCACATAAATTCATAATGCACGGTATTATTACATGCAGACGATAAGGGCTTTGAGCAGTGCATGTTTGACTTTTAAGGAGGTGCCTTATCTTAAAAATTTAATCGCGTGACATGGATATCCTTACCGGCTTGTTGCTTTGTCTGCCGGTCACGTGAGCAGACGCAGAGAAGAGTGCGTAATTTAGCGATTTCTGTAAACACCTTTTTCTGCTTCCAAAGAGCATTCTTAACAGTCAGAAAACATCAGGACGTTTACTAAAAAATTCATCGCTTCTGCGCATGGGTAAGACACGCTGTTCAATCAAGGATACTGATATTGAATATAGCTATCAAATGTCAACATGCATAAGTGACCATAACACCTGCCTCCATCACGTATAGTACATCGAGAGTCAATGTTCGAATCCAGGTGTCCCTTAGGCCTAAATATTATATTGTTCTCCTTTTCATCTGCCAGCGTTATTCTCGATGACAACTTACATTAATTTAGAAGTTTTCAATCATCCTTAAATGATATCCAGGGGATTTCTATTATCAATTAAACTTAATATTAGAGACCGGGGAGCGTTGGATATAATAAGAGAGAAAGTACAACCTAATATGATAAGCAACCCTCAGATAAAAAGTGCCATGGCGACTGTAAAGAGATTCTTGCCCTGAAATAAACAAATTAAAAAAAATAAAAAGAAAGTTTAATTGACGAGTTGGATTTCTAATATAGACATCACTCGTCACCATTTGAGGAAAAATGAGGAAAATAAAAAAATTAATCACAAATTTCGTTCATATTGGTGATCAGTTTTATTTTTCGTATCAAACTAATACGATAATTGGAACTATTGAACAAATAAGACAATTTATAGAAATCAATAGTTTTCCGACCGTTTTATCGTACCAATCCTCTCACAAAAAAAGATAAGAACTCTCGAAACATTATAACACATCTATTTTTGTTACGTAATTGCCTTTTTACAAATTTGATTACATAATATCGCCCTTTTGAAACTGTTATGTCCCTATCTCTTCCGTTTTTCCTTTAAAAAATTGTTACTGCATGGACTCACTAACTAGACGAAAATACTGAAGAGCGTAGGGTTTTGACTTGTGACCCGACCTTTCGCATACTGCAGTGTTCATATAACAACTCTCAAATTAAGAAAAGCTGATATTTGGTGAGTTAAATCGCAAGGTTTGTCTTAGAAAATAGCGGTGCAAATATGTTTTGATGACTGATTGATCAAGTAGCCAACCTTACTTTTCGTCAAATTTGATACTCTTCTCTGCTCTGTGGGGTAGAGTAACCGTAGTAGTCAAACTAGCTCATTGGGATCGGGACTGTGTCAAAGCGAGAGCAAAGTGTATGTAGACCATTATGGTGGCCTAGAGTTGGACCACGTTGCATTTTGTATCTGTTGTCTGAGATTAATGCAAGATTCCATTACTGAAAATTTTCACCGAAAATCTCGCAGTGTAGCTTCGATTTCCCTGAAGTGGCGCGCGGCAAAATAATTGTTTATATACAGTAAAATTAGGTCATGCAACTGACGCCCTGCCCTTTAACATTGCCTTTGTTTGAACAGAGTAAACAATCTTCGATTTCTCAAATTCGTTGACGGAAACAGAGAAAGAGAAACGGATAAAAAGGACAAGATTAGTGATATTTCAACCTTCGTATTTCATCACGAGTCTTAAGTGACAACCAACTCCTGTTGAAGCTAGAAAACATGTCATATTCAGCGATTGCATGGAAATATATCATTTTCTCAAATGACTTTTGTCTGTTTCTTGGCACAGATGTTCGAAGAACATATCTTGCCCTGGAGCAAGTAAATACAATTCCATCTCACGGAGTTAGTGATTCACCTTAAACAGACAGATATAGTCAGAGAGATATTTCCCTCCTGACAATAAATAACAGACGCTGCAATATAAAAAGGTCAACTTAAAGGTAGATCTGTTTTCATGAATGAAGGTCGGCTGGTTTAATTTTTCATAGGTCCTGCTAAGACATACTTTAAACAATATATATCGAGCACTGTAATTTCCCATGAGGACATCAGTATACTTCTATCAGTATACTTCTATCTGTATGTATATATATATATATATATATATATATATATATATATATATATATATATATATATATATATATATATATATATATGCGCCATTTACCAGCTGAAAGTATTCAAGCGAAAACAAGTTATCCAAGTTATCGATATTCTGATTATAAATGACAACAAAAATAAATTTCCAGTGAAGAAAGAAAAGTAAAATACATTATTATATTATCATGAGATTAATCTTTATGTTATTGCAATAATATCGTAATTTTATGACCGAAGTTACCTACTTGACGGAGGCTTCACGCTGACATAGTTTCATATAAGAAGTATATAATTGTTTATAATAAAATGTATGTACTTCAGATATGTCTGTATATATGTAATATGTATATGTATGTATATATATATATATATATATATATATATATATATATATATATATATATATTGTATATATATATTGAGGCAGTTAATTGAAGTGCTCGAAGTAAATCGGAAATTGTATATAAATGTGATTTATAGCAACAGTCAGTGCGTATGAACTCCTTGACTAAAAACATTTAAGCTACATAATAACATTAATGGGTTCGCTCTAATGAATAGTAAACGGTTATTAAAGCCAGTGAATGGAAAGTCATTCACTGCTTTTTTTAAATTTAATTTATTGAATTACAATGAATATAACAATGTCTTCGTCTAGACAGTGTCATTAAATTCCATAACAATCAAGATAAAATAAAAAATTGAATCACAGTCTAATAGAAGTTGGGTTGTTTAAATTATCACTCAAAATATTAAATTCATTTCCCTTTTCCGATAAAAAAATTTTTGCTATTGTATTTTATCAAAGTATGTAGTCCGTAATGAAGAAATACAACAGACAAAATTGCCATAGTACAGCATCGGAAATTTACAGATCACCTTAAAGGATAATCTGTTTCACTTATTCGATTGAAATAAAGTTTATGATCCAGGGTGCCATTTTTACCTGTCATAAAATCTTATTGTCTCGGTATAGATTAATTTATATTACAAATCGCGCAAGGACTTCCTTCAGTAAAGTAAATATAATACCAAAGTGTGCATATTCTACTGAAAATTAACTCTAATTGCGTTTGCTGAATATCAGGACGAAAAGCCACACTTTATTGTTCATGTTGCTGTAAAAATTTTGTAATTTTGACTTACACCGATTGTTCCTGGTTTATGGTAACTTGCCATCCAATATAGGTCATTGACCTATGTCACGTGTTTTGCCCAAGGTAACTGTCAATTCATCTGAGATGTATATCATTGATACATCTGCCCTATTGAATTTAATAATGATGCCCTTTTCACCACTTTCATACTCTCTATCAGTCCTTAATAACCATGGTTACCTATATAACACCTTACAGGAGTCATACAAACGATTTTTGTATACCCAAGGGAACCAAGATGCGAAAAACAAGATGTTTAGTTCCATAGAGATTATAACAAGTTTTGAGATATAGCAAGAATCTGCACAAGTATTTCCCTGTCGACTACACCGTTCTGGTTATCTGGAGCGATTAAAATTCCAAGTCGCGCCGATAGCATTGCCCTGATAAGATATCTGTGTTTTGACGATGACGCACCATGAATACATAGAGTTACGCTATAATCATGCATTGACGTTACCATACATTGCAATAACATAAAGATAAAACTCTTAATGTATGGTGTCTTTCTCCCTGCACTGGAAATTCATTTTGTTTTGTTTTTTAATAATCAGAATTGCCATTTGATATAGTACTCGATTTCTCTGGAATACTCTCAATCTCACTTGGTAATTACTTCCGCGTGTTTTCTTGCAATACGAAACAGAAAATGATTTTTATAAATTGAATTTAATACTGAATATTTTCGTCACAACCTAAGAAGCAATTAGACATTACTGATATCAAGTATGCATTGGAAAAATTTATCATCTCACTTTTTTAATGAACTCGATGATGAAGATGAAAAGGACTGATAAAATCTGTAAATTTCCGCTTTCCCGATACATATCAAACGGAAGAAATAAACATGTCACTAACAATATTCCCGAGAGATGTGTCTGAGGAAACAAATATATTTTTGTTTTAACCTTTCCCTCATTGTGTTTCAATTATTTTGACGATTTGATCCACCATGATGATCGTACCATCTTTACACGTTTCAATTCAACGTTTTCAACGTTGAACCTGGCATTTTGACTTGCATTAGTGTTAGCTGAAAATAAAATATAAAAAATATAAAGCGCTCAGTACTGAGAAATC
Source organism: Ptychodera flava (assembly GCF_041260155.1). Classification (NCBI taxonomy): domain Eukaryota; kingdom Metazoa; phylum Hemichordata; class Enteropneusta; family Ptychoderidae; genus Ptychodera; species Ptychodera flava. Next base: position 14,273,705 of record NC_091929.1, on the reverse strand, counting down.
TATTTTAAAACCTACAAGTAATTAACATTACATAATACAGTTTTTTCCATGAACATTAAGAAAATGTTCTGTCATATCAGCCAAACGATTTCTTCAAATGAATTCTCTGACAAACATTGGCTGACAAGACACTTTATTGTAGTCATTAATTGCGATCTTTACCATTTAGGAAGACATGATGGATTCTTTGCTTACACAAGGATCACGTGACTGAAGAAACCTTCAAACTCATTTCAAGTAGTTACGTAACGACAGCAATTGTTGAAAGTGATATAAAACGTAGCATGTTGGCGGAGCTACCTAAAGAGACGCTGTTAACGAAATTAGAGGCGTGAACAAAAAGTGACTTGTTGACAGGCGAAAATGAAAGCTATGTAGCTATTTTGCGAAAAAACGAACACGAGACATGTCATATTAAAATCTCCTCGCACACAGCTCGAAAAAACAACTCTGACCACGGGGACTGAATAGTATTTTTGCTGCAAGTCACTTTATGGTTGGTATTTATTCATATAAACCAGACGATATTTTTTTCGATCAATCTGCCACGTTTTAATAGGACGGTATATTCTGCTCTGTGAAATTGATAATAGTGTGCGAGAGTTGTCTTGACTTGCACAGAGATAGATCGTTGACCTCCTTGGCTTTCCAAGTGTCAACGGCTTAGAGTTCCAAAGACCAATTATCTAGGAGAGTATACTGAAGTTGTGACGTAATCTTTTCGCCTTCTGCGAGTTCCAACAAGTAGAACACCCAAGAGAAACCTAACAAAGTCATTATGAAACGCACGGTTCGCATGTGAGTTGATCGCGGCACACGACCACCCGTGGAACAGGACAATAATTTCGAAAAAAATTGAAGTGAAATATCTGAAAGCCATAGAAATCAACATGATACTCTATTGGATACAGTCACGCCGAAGTCAGAGTTAAGCTATCCTAGAGCGATACTTGAGCCTTGTAGATCCTAAACAAAACTAAATTTAGGAATAGGAAATCAGTACGGGTCATGTTAGAAGACACAGTACAGGGTTCTGATATCAGTTACGCGTTAAAGAAGATGTACTCAGTCAACATGTCGCTGTTTTAATGATGTGTGGGTGTTTGGTGTAAGCTAGTCCGTGTAACGCATTCTGTAAGCACCGCTATAGACGTCCTTTTATTGACGAGTTTCACAGAAGGAGAGAAATGTCTACAATATGTACTGTACGTCCTTGTATACAGGCTGCGGTCATACCTAAAAGCACGCAATCGGTAACCACAAAATCTCAGAACAATCGACCGTGTAACCATTTAGTATGCGCCATCAAGCGGTTGTACCATATACCCTCGAGTTTCTCGAGGGTCTACGGTTGTACAGGGTAGCAAATCAGACAATTCTTTGCTACTGTGCTCTGCAATTCACATTTGCAACATCTTATCTCACAAGCGACCTGTGACCGACAATCGATGGCATTTGAAATTTCAGCGATGTCTTTGCCTCGGGCGGAACTAGAAGAAGCAAGCCTATATATGCTTTAAAACCATTTGCATAGCCAACGCACCAAGACTCAGCTGGTGTATACTAACTCATGATTGGTCCACACGGTCCTGAAGGAGTCGGTGAAATGCTTCAGATCAATGAACGTTCTTAATACGGTTTGTTTGAAACTATTCGAAGTAGGTCAAGTAAGCTTGGCGATGCGATGGCATGGTGGCATGAGCTTATGCTGCACTTTGATGAATTGTATTGACTTCAGTAAAAGAACATCAATGCCCACAGGAGTTTCAATCATGAACTCATATCCCTCCTCCTGAGCCACAGTCGCCATCAAGCTGTTGTAAATGGTCTCATAGACTAAGTGCAGTAGCAAATCACAGAAGCCTTTACTACCTTAGAAAAAAACGACTGCTGACGCCACACTCTTCTTTTTTAACCAAGTTGTCCCGGTTGAGTCAGATTGACAAAAATTCAACCTGAAACCACAGTCATTTAAACCAAACTCGTTCTTCGTTGCTGTTGTAAACGCACGGTTCAAGACTGTTGGATGTCTCTCAAGAGTTAACACTGAATATTACTGTAACATGTGTTTTTTAACCTTTGTACATCGCTCGGCAAAAGGATCGTCGATAAACAATAAACCATTACATTTACTGCTGACATATAAATTCTAGTCACCGTCGCACCCAAGGGGAATCACATGCGAAAAACGTCGACTCAGTATTTTTTTCAATCACCAGACTGACATAATTCACTGCTTAGAGGTTCAATCACGAGTTACAGTAGTTATGTCTAAGTTGGATTTTGATAACATATTTGTGATCGGAAATCTCCGAACTCAATCCAAGAAAGTGATTGCACACAGGTTTACAGCAGTATCTATTTTATATCTTTAAAGGTTAAGTCAACTTCACAGCATACCGACTTTCTCACATAATATCTTAAAGAGATTGTATTCCAATGATTAACCTAAAGAGCATTGGTTCAACGATAAAAGGCAGAGGTTTTAACGGGGCCAATAACACAACATGACATGTTATTTGAGATTGGTAAATAGTTCGCATACGATTAGGTTATCGGAAACTATAAGAAATATAAATATGTGCTCAGCTTAGTACTCAGTATATTTTAAAGCAGAAATTATGATCTTTTGTATCTAAAATCAACACCTTTTTTGTCAATATCGCAGTGGCTGATTTCTACTCTTGATGTCACAGATGACCTGTTACTTGTAATTTACAAACGTACGATCATATATATTGTAACCAGGGGAACTCCAAAAGGCCAAGGCACAGACAGGCAGATTGTCCAACACGCTTGAAACGAATGGTGTTGTGATTTCTCCTCAGCGAGGCGCTCTCGATATATAGCTATACATGGCAAGGGGGGGGGGAAGAATTTTTACACAAATATGTACTCAATTATCATTTTCCTCTTAATTTTCAGAGAGTTATATTCAGACTTTCAGACGCTGCAAATTACACATCAACTGTACCTATAACAGCATCTCAACATTATACAAATATTGACAAGGTTCTTCCCCCTCCCCCCCCACGATTAAAATCGAGGCGAGCTATAGTCCATCTTACAAGCGCGGTGTTTGTTCTCAAAGAGCTTACATATACGGAAACTCTTTAACGTGTTGATTTGCGAAATGATTACGAAAATTTGAGCAGGACGATTTAACGTACAAGATGAAAGTGCTTATATCCGAAAGAAAAGAATAATATAGACGAATCTGTTTTAGCTTGATATCCACCATGGTCATAGGCTCATGATTAAAATGGTATAATGTCATATCAAGTTAAAATATATTGATTCGCTTGAATTATTCTGTCATTTTGAAAACAAACACTTTTATTTTGCACATTGAATTATTGTACCGTCAGAGTCTTCTTATTTAAGAAAACATGGTGAATCAGCACGTATGGTTTGGCAGTTGGTGGTGGTTGCTCCTTGGTGGTTGTGTCTTCGACAGCCATCACTGAAGTATAACCTAGTCTAAAGCCCGGGTCTAAAGTTTGTGCAAATGGAACATCATGTACATTCTTTTTTATCTAAATTTACCAGTTTGTTAATTTTTGTGTATATAACATGTATTGCTATATTTGTTTTGCTACAGTTTAATGTCCAACGAATAAACGGAACCGGCAAGTATGGCAGCGGGCTCCACGGCAGTCAGCACCACATGCCAGTCGGCCAACTTGAACCGGAACTACGTCATCGACTTGACCCGACCTTCCTGAATTCGTCGTCGGAAACGATCGCTAGAGGGAGTGTGCAATTTTCTCTGTGCTACGACCAGTACACAGGACATCTGTTGATTATGCTTTTCCAGGTAAAAGATCTCCCGCCAACGGATTTCAGTGGCACGAGTGACCCGTATGTGAAAATCAAGATTTTGAAAAATAGTCACAGAGGTACAGGTGTGTAAATTTTTCCCTAAGAGTCCTTCATTTCACAATCTGAAGTACCTTCAATTTACGATATTTAAGATATTTCAGGCGAACAGACTATATATTATTAAGTGATATGCGATTGATGTAAAGAAACAGTATATCTGTATGTATGTATATGTATGTATGTATGTATGTATGTATGTATGAAGAGAGAGAGAGAGAGAGAGAGAGAGAGAGAGAGAGAGAGAGAGAGAGAGAGAGCAACGCTCACCTACCTTAAAACTTACGTGTATATGATTCAGTATGAAATGTCCTGGAATTGTAGTAATGCATTTTGACTTGCTTTTCGAATTGCAGATCCCACAACAGAATACGACTTCCAAAGCAAAGTTCTGAGAAAAACTCTGGATCCGGTGTTCGATGAGAAGTTCGAGGTCTCCATGCCTTACAGCGATTTGGACAACTGTGCCGTCAAATTCATTGCCTGTGACTTTGATCGCTTTTCTCGCCATAACATCATAGGTGAAGCCATGCTACCGCTGAAGGGAATTGAGCTTTCAAAAGAGCAGGTGCTGTGGTTGGATTTCAAAGAAAGCAAACAGGTACGTCTGCTGCAAAAGTTCTTCCTATCAAGGATTTGTAGGGTCATGTTTACACTCTCTGCTGTCATGTATGTGTTATGTGTGTATGACATTGTGTGCGATTGCTATAGGGTTATCACAATAATTTATGCTAGTTCAAACCATTCTCAGAGATCCTCTAAAGCAATATAATGTATTCCATGACTGGCTGCTTGTACTTGTTGCTCAGGGATATTCTTTCATTTTCACTTTTGTAGGAATACAGAGGCGAATTATTGCTGTCTCTTAGCTATCTACCGACATCGGAAAGACTATCCATAGTACTGATGAAAGCTAAAAATCTCCAACCAAATGCTGCTACCTCCCAACATTGCGGTAAGTATTGTGCAAATTCTAATTCAAAGAAAGTACATGTAGCACCTTTTCACCTGTTATCTAAACATGCCCATATATGGTCAAAGGGCATTCCTTGGTATTCAAATTGTCTATGTGAGGGCGCTGTTTTTAAAAAGCGGTCACCCGCTTAAAATCTGTAATGGGTTAGATTTTCTCTTTCCATGGTAACTGTGGGAAATTGGAACAGGTGACAGTATACCTTTAACGCACAAATGAGCAAAGTGATACTTATTTCCAGGAGATATATAACAGTAATATAACAATCCGCTGGTGTTAGAAAATGACCTCAATACGCATGGCAGTAGTAATGTCTTCGTGTGTGATTACAGTGTAATGTTTAAGCACTTTATCAAGACGTTTTTTACAGTGTCTTTGTCGAATTGACATCACGATGGCATGTGCAGACATACGTATGAAATTTAGTACATCATTCATAGGTATCCAAGGAAACACAATGGAAAGTAATTGCACACTATAGATTTGCGTTACTCAACATGTACCTGTGCGTCCGTATCTTAGGGTGATACAATATTCCATTTTTTTGTTTTATTGTGTAGACCCATATGTCAAAGTAATATTGGTGCATAATGGCAAAAAGGTCAAACGAAAGAAATCGTCTGTCCAGAAAGGAGAACGAAATCCAATCTTCAATGAAACCATGGCTTTTGACATCCCAATGGATGAAATGGACAAGATTACATTCATCGTCAGCATCTGTAATCGACATCTTTCGGATACTGATTCGGATTCCATCGGACGTCAGAGCGAGGTCATAGGTCAGACTGTCCTTGGTGCCGGCGTCTCTCCCATCGCGCATGATCACTGGATGGAAATGTTGCGTTCACCTCGGAAACAAGTTGCGCAGTGGTACACACTGAAAGAATGAAATAGTTTGTTTCGTCATTTATCAGGAAAAAACTTAACTTTTTTTTAAATGTGAAAATGGGTGCTGCCAGTCGAGAAAAAAACTGATTTTTCATATGTGTTGTTAGTTTTTTATTTTGTCCCGGCGAATTTCATAGGGGTCACATTGGACCGGCGCGCCTCTCACATGAATGCCGCCAAGGCAGCAAGAAATGTCCCAGACGGTACAGCGCCGTCTAGTGTTAAATATAAGTTGTTGCTTTCGTTTATAGAAATATCAATGAAATGAGGAAATAGAAAGTCAAATTTGTGATTTCCTAGGCAACAGACATTCACGCGGAAAAAGTTTGAAAACATGGTGGAAAATATTCATAATATAGGGGCGATTTTTGTGTCTGCTTGAATGAAAAAAGATAATGTATATTATAAATATGTTCCACTTGTACTTAAGGGAACAATTATTTTGTAAATTACGTAAATTAATTGATTGTACATTTGTATCTTAGTGTAGTTCTAAAAATTGTATATTTTATTAATGGAAATCAATATTGTATTCAAAAAGTTCTTCAAAAAAAGAAAAACTTCACGTACAGCCTTCTGGTACTTGATCTGAAAGACCAGATACCATTGCCAAGTACATTACAAGCCAAATATTACTATTGACATTGCCAACTAAAGTGAAAATCGTCACGCTATTAAAATTGAAAAGAACTCTGTATATATGAAGGCATGTACATTACAGCAGATTCTCAGACATTCAGATTACAATCTGTCGTCATTGTTAATCCGTATTTTAATTGCGCTGGTTCTAAATGGATTGATTTCTCGCTGTATGGCAGCACATCTGATTTTTCTTTATTTTCAAAAGGAAAGGACAATCCAGGGACACCACAATTTGTCACAAGTTTTGAAATGAAAGAATATCACAGGAGAAAAGAAATCTTCAAGTTATGATTAGTATGACTTGTATATGTGTTTGTGTTTACATATATATATACATATATATATATATATATATATATATATATATATATATATATATATATATATATATATATATATATATATATGTAAAGAGTTCATTTGGTAACAGTAAATTTACATATATTAGTATGGTAAAAACAGCATGCCAGTAATGTTTACCACGACAAAACTCTGGTTTTAAGATTACCTTTTGCTGTTCTCTCATTTTTCCTATTCGTTTCTTAGAGAAGATAAAAGATTTATTTACCTTGAATTGTATTGATCTATTCGACCTGTTTTGATATTATATTAACCTCTGTAGCAGTATACAATTTTAGCTGTGCGTCACAGTGAGTGCCATCACTCACAGTGAAATCCATGAGTGATGCAGCGAATTTAGCCGTGCAGTTTTAACTGAGGATGCCTTTGATAGGTGCATGTACACAGTACGTTATGAGTTCAAAACCGATCGAGAGACTTTACTGAATTGGCGACCCTACGTAAGCATGACTGCATTTTTAAAGTGTAAGATGCTTATAGGGTAGAATTCTTCAATGATGGAGACGGCAACGGAGATGGAAGATATTTTCGCTCTGAGATTGGGAGCAGTATTTAGCTATTGGTATACTTTACATCATTGTACCTACTGCATCATTCAGAATGAACAATTTACAATCTGTTTTTGAGGATACTCAGTTCATGAGTTGAACGTTGCACATTTCATTTTATTACGTATCTTCTCATTTGCTCATTGGTAACCATCTCCATGCACGCGTTACCATGTAAATGCTCCACACAAGTGGACGTTTACTCATGTTTACAGTTGTCATTCATCGGGGATTTTTTGTCCAAACGTCCATATGTACAAAAACCGTCAAATCATATATAGGCCACCAAGCTTGATTTGCCTTTCAGGTGAATATTTTTCATATTTGAAAGAGACAAGTTAGCACAAGTTAGCAACTAAAAAGACCATTTACAAGTCCCTGTGGCATTTGCATCTCATTTGAAGTTATTTCATTTGAATTGATAATTCGCGAAAATGCCGTCAGTGGCTTTCGGATAACAGTTTTGTGAAAAATGTGTATTTGTATAACAAATAGAATACTACATAGAACGACATGTTTTGTGATTCCTTTCAAAATGGCTTTTTTTGCACTTAAGGTGAATTGAAAACTTTTTCTCTACGGCCAACAAGACAAAGTTTGATGCCTTCAGAGGGAATGTTAGATCCTTTATATATATTATATATATATATATATATATATATATATATATATATATATATTATATATATATATATATATATATATATATATATATATATATACATATATATACATATATATATATAATTATTAAGTCTGTATATATATATATATATATATATATATATATATATATATATATATATATATATATAATTATTAAGTCTGTTACATGTGTCGAGTTTTGCAACTATAGATGTGCCGTGCAGAAACATATAGTTTGACATTTTGTCATGTGAAAAGTCAACGATTTTTTGTAATTTTTTATTTGTCTTTGATATCAGTTACGGCGTCAGTTATTTGTGTTGCATAGGGTGAAGAATAGCAGTATGGATCTGTCTTGTGAAAACGGTACCAGATGTTCTTTTTTTATTTTCTTAAAATGTCCAGTGGAATATATATTTGCATTTCTATTGTTTTAGAGTAAGATTAAACTATTTTACTGAGACGTTTGTTGGTATAATGCTATTATAGTTGTCTCGTTATATACTTAATTAAGAGTTTAAAGACATTTTTATTTAAGCAAAATATGTTTTTAATTTACCAGTGCATGTATTGCATTATAAAGTGAAGAACACTGATATCATGATGATGGCAATATGTTGATATTGACTGTCTTTACTGAAATATGACCATTGATTGGCAGAACTTTGTCTGAAGTCAACGCTACTGTGATGAACGTGCTCTTGTGTTTTGTCAGTCGACTTCAAATACCCACTGACTATGAAGCTTTGGTGTAAACCTTATTTCAGAATAGTTTCTTATTTACAAAGCGTTCTACCTACTACTGAAAATAAGTTCTTTCCTGCGGAGATTTGTTAATTACTGTAAAGGAATGTAAATGTTGCATTGTAACGTGAATTGAATAAAACACTCAATATTTTGAATCGAATAATGGATGTCACACTTAAAAGAATCGGTTTTTACTTTAGTTAAACGATTTACTCTCTGAAAGAAGGTTCATACAAGTTGAAGGAAGGATAATAACTATGGAGAAATGTTTTGAAAGCAAATGTGTGTAAGGTCTTTCATTTCTATGTCTTTAGTAGCTAGACTCTTATTTGAGTAGCGGTCGTGAAGAATGCAAATACCACTAAAATATTCTACGAATTTAAACACTGCGACTTTGAGGTAATGTCTGGTAATAACAAAGCGCCATGCAAGCCATTATAATAAACCGATTTTTGAGACAACGTTTTTTGCAAGAGTTTATTGGGTGAACCTTTTTCGTTAACATTAATTAGTCTTTCATCTATATTACCTTCAGATGCTTTGCTAAGCTATCTGAAGCCTGTGCTATTATCTCTAGAAATAACTCCAAGTCACGTAGTACCCCATACTCTGAAAATTACCTTTTCATTACTGCTCTGCGGGCGAGAATGCGGATACTATTAAGTTCTTCTCTTTCAAACAGCATATAGGCAGTTACTTATTAAGGCAAGAAATATAGAGTGGTTTATCATACAAAGGTCCCTAGTAAGGCTTTAAGTCTGACAATATCCGACGACCGACATATCAAAAACCCTGTTATTTGTATTTAAAAACTATCTACTGTTGATTGACCAATCAGAGTGCTCAATTCAGGGTGTTTTATTTACTCGTAAAGCCTTGGTCACCAAATTCCAGAAACGAATGACAGCGCCGTAGTAAAGTACTGTCCAATCAAAAGTGAACATGTCATATTCTGTAGACATCTGGTACGTTTTAATATTCAAATTTGGTAACACAGCGGAAACCAGCTGCAACACAAAATCTGCTGTGCCCTAGGGCATTTATATAATGTGCCCTAGGGCATTTATAGGATATTCCATTACATTGGAAGGCTATTTCACAAAATCTGCGGTGGTACAAACATAAACTAATGTGCCCTAGGGCATTTATAGGATGTTCCATTACATTGGAAGGCTATTTCACAAATAAAAGTTTTAATTCATATCCTAAACATGTTACATTGACAAAGGGGACGGTTGACGTAAACACATAGAAAACGAAAATACATCAGTTAGGGGCGATAGTTTTTAAGTCGGATAAAACCCTCGTACTCGGGTCTTCTGGTATATAAAGTCCAACCCTACGATAAAATGTCTCGGCCTGCGGCCTCGACATTTTATCGTTGGGTTGGACTTTATATACCAGAAGAGCCCTCGTACTCGGGCTTTATCCTATACATAATGGTATTGTCATTAGCAACGATCACACTTTCGGCAAGACATACTTTTGGTGATTAAGACGGTGTGAGTTTTGATAAAAACCTACAGACAACAGAAAATAAAATTTGACAAAACAAAATCGAGCCATGGTTAGTCTGATATTAAGGTAGTTGGTACCTAAAACATGAAAGTCTTAAATTTTTGCTCAAATTTTCCTCAAGCAAACTTTTAACCATAGTCTTTCGAAACAACGGAAAAAATCGGGATCATCGTCAAATTTTGCTGCTGGAGAAATTCGTCACCCATTATTTGAAATTCAAAACGACTGCCATACGTTTATTATCCCAATGAGAAAAATTAAAATTCCCTATTTTCACGAAACTAACCCGGCGAAACCTTTACTCGCTCAAAAGCTTCAAAATAAGCCCAAACAAGTGGTAGATCAGAAAAGAATTGTAAAAGTTTAAGAGTCCGAATATCTGTCCCCGAGGCGCATTCTACCTTAAGTAAGAACAATAATAAATGAGCATGGATTACAAGTAAATATATTGTATGTCCCAGACCCTTTGTTCATTTTGCCCAGGGCTCGTAAAAGAGCGATTTAAGAGAGCTTGCAGACGTTCGACGACAACGTATAATGTGACAGCATTATCCGTAAATCGTATCCAAGCAAAAGTAATTATCATCATTATTCAATTTTACTCCCTGTGTAAGTATTTTATAACACGTGAATATCTAATAACAGTTGTTCTTTTGGTACATGTCTTGGTTTAAAACTTTGCTTGCAGTCGTTGTCAAGGAAACGTAATGGTAATCAGGGGTAACCGTGAATGTTGTCGTATTAGAGAAATAATTGATTTCGAATCTACTGGTATTGTAAAGTCGAGAAGGCCGCCGAACTCTGAATTAATTTTATTAGCAACGTTTAATACTTTCACAAAATCATGTAAGTGTGCATGTGGTTAATTTCTCCAACAGTTTACTGAACAAGATCACACAATTAGCTGTATTGCAAGTAAAGAATCGCAAAACTATGACACATTGAATTGTAGATCTGCCGAAGGTGCATTCTACCTTCAGGTATCTCAACCATACTGAATACATTAGTCTGACAGTTTCAAATCAGATTGGTTGGATTCTTTTCCTTAGAAGTGCCCGAAACGCACTGTAGCAATAGCAATTTGATCCTACAACCTAGTGGAATGTCATCATTGATGACAAAATCTGCCTAATAATCAGAACAGACAACTAATCCGAAAGCAATCTGAAGAAATCCATGAAACAAGTTACAACCAATATTCTTCCAAATACTTTTCTCACCCGACAAGAGATCGCTTTAACATTTGACCTATTGCAATGTATTGCAGGCCTTTTGGAAACCTCGGCTTCAATGCCACGTTGATTAAAACGCTCATGTGCTGTCGCCGAAATGTCAACCATTGCGTTAGACAGTTAGTCGGTGAAGAAAATTCGATGCTCTGTAAAAGGCCGACAACGAAAAGGTAAAATATCCCTCCAAGAAATATCCAATCGTATATTTTCCCTCGAGGGCAATGCCTTAACAGCCGATATCATCGGCAAGGTCTTGCGGGATTTATAATAGACCCCTTTTGCCATTATGACGTCAGAAATCCGTATCTCGGCTTGACAGAGCTACAAATGAGCTCTTTACCATTGCGTATCACAGCTGTCCATTCTGAGAAGAAAAGGTACTAAACACCGCACCAATTTAAGTTGTTTGCGTTTTCGACTTTTATAGGTTACGATAACGATTCGACATTGTATAAATCTGTCATATGTGTTTGCGATGACAAACTATGTAACAGAGGAGAGAGGTTATCTGGCACTTTTAGTCCAAATATGTTGTTTTTTTCTGCTCAAAAAACGTAGGAGCAGGTTTCAAATGGGATTTTATTCAGCGTACTGATGTCTAAAAATCAACTCAGTTGCCGTGACCGATGAAAAGACCTTTCCAGCCTGACTCTTGTTCAGTATTCGATATGGAAATAAAATTGGTTTGCACAGAAAGATATAAAGTTTTAAGGTAGTCTTAGCAAGTCCAAGCATTGATACATGTATTTAGTCTTCGAACTTGAGCACATCAGTTCACATTTATACCGCAATTGAAATACCAGTGACAGAAAATACGAGTAGTGTGTCGGAGCAATCCATGGTTTGTTGTATCCATGGAAACATGATTAAAATGATCAACGTGAGCATGAATGGTCTGCTCTACCAATATAGCCAGGAGGAAGATATATCGACTATCAATGTCCGGAACTGAGCTGCGATTTATGTACTTGTCATTCAAATCAAGAAAAATGGGTTAGATCAAATAAATCTATTCCAGGCTTCAGTTTGAATGATATTGGTCAACATGTGGGAGCCACAAACATTGTAGCACAAATATTGTATTTTATCACGACTCAACAGGCAAACGCGCCTTTTAATAAACGCTGATGCATGTTGCTTATGTGCCACGTTGGTGAAAGAAATATACATATTCGTTTCTGAGCGATATCATCGAAAATGAGAACCTTAAATAGTGATCGAATGCACCTCGGATTATGAGGATCATTTGGCGCCATTTCTAAATTATACAAAAACTGTCATGCACATTTACACGTAGGGGTAATTCTGCCATGTACGAGTAGTACAGCGCGAATGAAATTGTCGTGATTTTGAGTCCCCGTTGTCAAGATCAAAAGCAAAGTTTTGGGTAGGAATTACTTTGATACAATACGGTGTTGGGCAAAGTTTCTGAAGAAGACGAAACAGTTTTTTTGTAATGTCAATATGAAACCTTTGGACGTGAACATTTCGAGATGTGTGCTCATTATAGCTAAAGTGGACCATTCCATTACTCATGCAATGTGCACAACTACATATCATCGTTTTGACTTTACACCCCGCTTCAAATAGGTAGAGAAGTCCGTCAAAACGGCATTTGTAAATTTGTAGGGACCTAACCTGTATATGTTCGTATTACTAATTTTGTTTCTAGAGAATTAAATACATTCACCTGTGTCTAAATTCAATATCAAGAAAGAATAGCAACACAGTCACTGCGTAACACTATGGGGATGAATTTCAGCCTAAGTTTGATTTTGCGTGAAAGCATTTCCTCTTTCATGGCAAGTTGTAAAACCTGACACCTAGCTTGAAGCAGGATGCGACAAGGGAACTGAGTTTTGTATGTTCATTTGTTTTCAATTATTATTATGTCAGCAGCTTGCGTGGATTCACTTTTAGACTTGCATAGAAAAAGTCTACTCATATAATTAGGTCATTATTTTTATTCCTCATTAAGAAAAAAATGGAGAAAGATTCATTCTGCAAAGTATGTGCAAACATTTACGACTTATATTTTGAAGAGTTAGATAATCTTAATCAGGATATGACTATAACTGAGCGTTGATGGATAGTAATATATCTGAAATATTACATTTTAGACTGATATATTCAGACATCAATTATCTGAAAGAGTAGTCGTATTTTTATATTTTGTTATTGTTGTTATATTTTGTTTATCAATAGGGCATTATACTTTGAAAAGATTCGATATACAATGGTAACTTTAAAGCTGTCAATTGGTCTTAAAGATGCCGACCGGCGACAAAACAACAGAAAATCGAAAAGTTATGACGTAAATTACTAGGAAATTAGGGCAGCTGTTGTTTGTAAAAATAATGACCTAATTATATGAGTAGACTTCCTTATATTTACGGTATTTAAGATTTCAAACATCATTCTGTAGTTCATTATCTATATATGATAATACAACCGCAGTGAGAGGCATAGCAAAGGTGGGATTGTATTTTCTGGAAATTGTACATAAATTCCATGACACCTGTTCACAGTTTTGGTTTTCAGATGTGATCTCGTATATAGTAACATTTTAAGTTTTTATTATATTCCTGATTAACGGCGGCGCTTGGGTAACAGCAAGATAATTACGGAATAGAAGTTATATTTCCCTGAGACTTGCCAAGTTCACATCTTTAACTTGCTGATGTAAAAAATGTTTTTTGCGTTCAAAATATATTATTAATTACCAATGACCCTTCCTTGTGTAACTTTATATCCAAGATGCGTAGTCAAATGCACAAATGTTTAATTCATACTTAACATAAAAATTGTAAAGTTTGTTCGTGATTTTAAACTCGCTTTAGTCAATGTCAACTTCATATTTCTTGATGCAATCCTTATCGAATTGCATTGTTCATCTACATGAATTATATCAATCGATAGATCCACTACACACAGAAATATTCAGTGCATCATTGTGAAGAAGTATTATCGATAAAAAGGCAGATAATTAACACTTGCCCAATGCTGACACTGTTGTATGATTTTTCCAAGTGGGGAAAACGGAATTCAACTGTCTATTTTCACTTTATTGTTTACACACAAAGGTATCAATTTTAGCCTTAAAAAATCTAGCAAGTGTCAAACTTGCACCTTGAATTTCATCAGTCTGAAAGAACCACCTGATGAGTGCAACCAGCTTTGCTGACTATATTACACAAATTTGTTGGTGGAATGTAAACACACACACACACACACACACACACACACACACACACACACACACACACACACACACATATATATATATATATATATATATATATATATATATATATATATATATATATATATATATATATATATATATACGTATGTATATGGATAAATGTGTTTACATTCCAGCAACCAATATAAAAATATATCAATGCTTAGCAAATAAAGTACAATATATGTTGCTTCGACATGACGTTTGAGGTATTGTAAACTAATACAACGACACCTTGTTCGTTTTCATCCGTGGAACAATGAAACACTGAAGAGGAAAATTATTTAATTAGCATACGGTTAACTACAATGACCAAGGCACTAACGTTTTATTCACCAAGGAAAACAACGATTAAAACAAGTGTTTATAGTATGCACTTTAATGCATACGGCTATGCATTAGGCCTACTATGTGTGTATACAATGCTATATCGACCTTCCTTCACTGGCAGTAAATATGTAGCACTATCGGTCGCCCTATAAATCTATTTATCGGTCAACATATCAAACAATATATCAATCAATATATCAATCAGTCGATCTTTCTTTCTATCCATCTGTCCGTCCGTCTATCTATCTATCTATCTATCTATCTATCTATCTATCTATCTATCTATCTATCTATCTATCTATCTATCTATCTGTCTGTCTGTCTATCTTTCTATCTATGAGTCCGTATGTCTGTCTACCTAACTATGAGTCTGTCTATCTATATGCGCGTACAGAAACAAATGATGTTTACATTACTGTTGGCCTACCCTTGTCAAATTGTCTAGCGCACTGATCGACCCGAATTACAAAGCTCTTACTAATTATACTAAAAATAATGTTAGAAAACGTCATTTAATGGAATTGCAACTGCTTGTCTTTGTTTGTTCAGTTTCAATAATTAATCATTACTATGGTAACCCGCTAATGCGTTTAATTCGTAAATGTTAAAGAATGAGCGAAGCAATGCAAATAAGAAGATTCCATTTTTGTTGTACACAAAGACACAGACACAAACAAAGACACCTCTCTCTCTCTCTCTCTCTCTCTCTCTCTCTCTCTTCTCTCTCTCTCTCTGAGATATTCTTGGGGGAGTGAAACCACCAAGGTTGGAAAGATTATGATTGGTGTGTAATAGAGGTCAAGTTGAGGAAGAGTACTTGTCCACTACATTATATTCAGATTAACCGCTATATAATATATATATAATATATATATATATATATATATATATATATATATATATATATATATATATTATATATATATATATATATATATATATGCAGATACATATATATGCAGATTCAGTCATGGAGCATTGAGGCCAATAGCAACAACCAATCTTGCACATTGCACGGGGAAGGAATGGAGAACACACTGTACCATGTGCCCGTTGAGTGCAACAAGTTTTACGTCAGTAATCAAATAATCAAATACTTAGGCTTACAAAGGTAATAAGTTGGAAATCCCAAAAGAGTTCGAGGAAAAGTAATTTTTATAAACCTTCAGACGAATGAGAACGATAGCCATGATTGGTTTTTTTCGACAGGTGATTGAACTCAGTTTGTCACGTTTAAAAGAACCTATGTTTACCCAAGAATCCTTTCTGACCCCTGACAGTCTTTCTGTCTGTCCGTCTGTCTATTTTCATGTCCCTCTATCCAAAGGAAAGTGGATCTAGGAGGTAGCTTTCCTGTCTCAAGATTCCTCGATGTACCCAGTAAGAGAAGGAAAAGTTGCTGTTAACCTCAAAAATGTCCAATAGGCGGTTGTTTCCATGTTCAGCATCGTACATACATTATTTAGCCTATACTCGTATACAAAGTCATCTTCTAAAAGCAAGTTACTTGGCAATGAGATAGATTTTTTGTATGATGTAAAGCAAAGAGTATGGTCTAGTGCAGCGGATTATGAATTGCTGGCATCGCCATGTGCGTGCGCTCAGTGAAAGAGTATACATTGATGCGCAGATAACCCTGTAATTACGTTTTGATATGAATTCAAAAGGCCGTTTACGTCGAAAGCTAATTAGCATATAGGGTGAAATAAATAATGCATGTGACATACTAGTGCTTAGCCTCCTATATTAGGAATGGAATCGCCTGTACAGGTGACAACACAGACAGGCCTGCCTTGGACATCTTGACGTGGTTGTGTGTATGTAGCCTTGTTCTATCAGAAGTGATAACGGCTCAGTTGTTCTTTCTGATGAACGTTTGCCTGACACGGAAGCCACGCGTGCTCTTTGAGGGGATTTTGGAGTTTGCAGTCTGGCTGTCTTGATCGTGCGATCTCACTTCAGTTGCGTCGGCGAAGCCCGCACCGAATGTAATTACAAAGGCAAAGCGTGAGTATAGATTTCCGCTCATAGCCGACTGCTTAATGACTGCAAATGACAAATTGCATAGTGTTGCCACACTATCGCAGCGATAGACAACAAACTGAAATAGACCTCATAACATTTCTGAGTCACACGTTCCTATTCATTATATGACGATCAGTAATTGAACGTTTGGCAATCCAGCAAAGTCCAGGATCGATGTGATGGTTTCTGTTTCACTGTGTCACCGATCATAGTTTGTCAACACAAGTAGCTAATATTTTAACCTCAATAAGTCATTTGTGTTACTCCACCATAAGAACTTGAATATTACTTTTCTGTTTGTTTTCTATTGCTTTTAAGTCGATGCAAGTATTATGATATCAGAGACAACGTTTATTAGCTATTGCAACATTTGTCTGACGATTCAATAGTTGTGTCACCCAAACAAGAATGTCGTCATATTGTCACTTGTTAAAACCTATCGGTGTTGGAACGACAAGCAAATTGCAATATTGCAAATGTCAGGAGTATATGTCTTTTCAGAACTTGAAGACGCCTGGACGAACACCAAATCGTCTAATCAGTCGCAGAGGGTCGGCTAATAAGCATTGATGCACGGAGAAAGAATTCAGTGAAAACAAGTGTAAGTTAGCTGCTCTCAAAGCTAACCACGGGACTCGAAATTTAACCTGAGGTGACGCCAATACGCCATTTAGACATCCTAGAGAAGACGAATGAGAGAACACTGAGACGTTGAGAAGACACTCCCACAAAATTGGAATA
Organism: Ptychodera flava; assembly: GCF_041260155.1. Classification (NCBI taxonomy): domain Eukaryota; kingdom Metazoa; phylum Hemichordata; class Enteropneusta; family Ptychoderidae; genus Ptychodera; species Ptychodera flava. Next base: position 14,255,933 of record NC_091929.1, on the reverse strand, counting down.
ATAATTAGACTGGTGCCATTACCAGAGTAACAGTATAGCCAGTAAGTAAATATATCGAGTATTCCGTATTTATTTAACATAAATATTTCTTAAGCCAAATAACATGTTTTTGTCGGTCCAGGCGGTCAGGCGACTATTGTCGTTAAATTTTATAATCAAGTGAATTTCTATTGAAATTCATTATAAGTGTCGCAGTGTAATTCCTACGAGGACGAAACAATTGATTTCTACAATTTAAACAGTGGATATCAAAGTTAAACTATATCCCTGCCATATTGGTCGGTGGGTTTATCACGAATCTGTACAGATCTTCTAGATAGCTGCCATTAGGTGTGTTACAATAACTGTTGCCATAGCATCACCGTACTGTGAATCTTTATGATATAAGATTGTGAGCAGGGAGGTAAATCGCATTTAGAAGAAATTTGAAAATGGTGGCGTTTTCAAAGACAACGTCTCTATACGTGTCGTTTTACCCATAGACAGTGGAACGCAAGAGGCCTCATTGTCTATGTTTTATATTTTTCATACCTGTATTATACTGCTTGTTTCTATCTTGCGCATATTCCATGAACGAGGTGAATATTTCCCCTTACAATATCGCTCATTAATTCATTAATTCATTAATCCATTCAATATTTCAACTAGATGATGTACAGTTACACAGTTACTATGAGAGGAACCGTGACGTCCAACAATTGTGACTGTCACGTACATTTTCTCCTACCCAAGAATTCCGTAAATAATGAAATTGTTCGTCTCGCTTCAAATTACAGTACTAGATTGAAAACTGCAATAGTTCATAATAATAATATATAATTATATAGACATATGTATGTATGTATGTATGTATGTATGTATGTATGTATGTATGTATGTATGTATGTATGTATACATACATACAAATATACCACACTAATCCTGCTTTTATGTTACGATGAGTTATTTTGCTTTGTGTTGCTTGTCTTTCTGCATGCTTAATACATGTTTGCGCTGGACTAGTCTGGATGAATTGGTAAACAAACAGCCTCAGTGAGTTTATTCCAACCCCAAATGAAGTGCTATCATTACAGTAACTGAATGCTATCTACGAATAACTGCATTGTGATTATAAAATAACAACTTGGTATTTATTAGGGTTATCTTAGGTTTAATACATACATACTACTTTCTAAACATCACTTCATTTGATAACATACTTCATACAGATATTGAGACAGATAGGTGATGGCATATTTTTAATTGAATTGAAATGCTAGCGGATACATCTGGATTTAATCATTAACGAACGTAAAGAGCTTGTTTATTCGGCTTTGAGATAAGGAGTAGATAAGATAAAGCAATGATGATGATACAGATGATCGTTGATTATAACGATGACAAGATAGATTCACTTAAGGTTGAACACGCCCCTGGGACAGATATTCTGACTCTCAAAAAGTTTTAAAATTCTTTTCTAAAATAAAACTTAAAATAAAATAAAGGTTTAAATTCTGATCTAGCACTCGGCGGCTCATATTAAAGCGCATTTAGTACGAAAAATTTTGCCATCTGAGTTTTTCAAATTCTAAAATTTTATTTTTTCCTATAGGGGTAACATAGGGATGGCCGCCATTTTAAATTTCAAATATGGGTAAATGACAAGTAATTTGTTTCTCAAGTACCAATGTTTGCACAGTGACCCCTGATTTTTATTCGTTATTTTGTAAGAGAATGGTTGAAAGTTTCATAGAGGAAAGTTCGAGCAAAAGTTTAAGTCTTAAACTTTCGAAGTGCGTACTACCTTAAGATTAAAGTCGCTGCGCAGACGACTAAAATTTAGTTTCTTGTCCGATTTTATCAAGGATATCGATAAGTATTTTTCAGTTAAAACAGATAATGGCGACCAACTTGAAGCAAATTAAACAAAGGTAAATGTGCGGAAAGCCGCTTCTGTCATCCGATGTCCATGATTTTAAAATGGGAGAAAATTCAGACTTCCGTTTTGGGAGTTATATGTTACGTTAATGGTTTAAGGAAGACGCGGGCATCAAAATATCAAACTTCATTAATTTGACTGCCCACATTTATCTGGGAGTCGGCACCACTATTTGACGGATCTGTAATTGCTTCCTTCAAGTAAGTAATGAAGACGCATATGGAAATAAGATCACCGGTTTGACTGAAAAGATGTCGACAGGAAATCATATTTTGCATCGATATGGCTCTCGATTTCCGCGTGTATTGTTGGCTATCGGTGCACATGATGTTCTGTTTCTGACAGCCGTCCATACAGCAAATTATTCATTGATTGATGCGGTATAATCTGAAAGAACCTAAGGCACGAATTCATATTTCACAGGAAAGACGCTTCGTTTCCATTCCTTATACGCAAGGACACATATTCTGTGCGCATTCCTAGAAACAGTTCAGGGATTGTTAACATTACATTACACATATTTACTATTCTCTCTTGTTGGTGTGGGATAAAATTCGTGTAACTGCTATCTGACTATCAATTATTAAAACTAACAAGCAAAATATGTTAATTTTTTCGATGTGTATTAAAAATGTCCACAGAAATTGCAAACACAAACGTTAGTTTTGAGTTCTTTAAACCTTTTGTTTCATTTGTTTGTCTACAGGTAAATGAGGTATTAGTATAAAAATTGCCGTTGAGTTTATTTTATTTGAAACAAAGGATTATCATTTTTTTCGTTTCTCGATGACAAGTTTCAGCGTCTTTGTCATTTGACCTTTATCTTCCCCGCAGTTATACTGTACACAGCACTTCTTTAATTAGCGGGGGACACACATCAGCGAACATGCAAATTTGATAGTTGTAAAAATGAAAAAAAGTGATTATCATAATATCTCGTTGTCCCTTGCCAGTTTAAATTAAACATCGGCCTCTGCTGCCATGGAAACGACCTAGTAATGCAAATAAATAAATTGGGGTCATACAACTCATTAAACAAGTAAGGGACTAGAGAGTCATTTCGCAGTGTACGTATAGACTGCAAAACAATTCTTACACGTGCCTGGGTCAAGGGTCGTGGTCAATGACAGATATTTGGCTGTATCATCAGCGAATGTTTACGATAGGAGGCGTATAATATGCAAAGAGTATGGTTTGCAATATCTTGTTAAACGCTAATTAATGAAAATTAATTTGCTATATTCAGAAAAATTATCGCTAATCATACTATTCGTAGCAAAGGCTTTCTCGCATTCAGTGACAAATACATAAAAGACAAGTCGGGTTGACGCGGATTAAAAGCTTCACATCAATAAACATGAGGTTCAGTTGGGTGTACGAGCGCATGTGAATATATCCCTCGGGATGGGAGTGTCTTCTATATCGCTCTGCCCCAAGGAGACAGGGGTAGTCAACACAGAAGATCATTAAGGCACCGTCCTCGGTGAATATACCCTTTCATATTAAACATAACGTTCTAAGTGTAGGCACATCTTTGTTTTTTTTCGACTGTGTGTCCAAATCAGCAAAACCGTCCGCAATAAAACCTTATTACGAGAGATAATAAACAACTTAATTAATGTTATGTTTTATATTTTATATGCAAATGAGCAACTGAAGTTAAACGCATGCAGCATGTCCCAATTTATGAATAATAGGCAATTGGAACTATTTCATTTATTAAAGTGGTTGCAAACTGACATTCAGTGGAGAGCATTGTTCACCAGCCTTTTCAGAAAGCTGATTTGGCATAGACAGGATGCTGACATCAGCTTCATGTTTCATGACAATTTTTTTTTAATTTATTTTTCTTTTTTCTTTATAAACCAACAGGTTGTCCCAATTACAGGTTCATATTCATAATTTATGAATTATGGGGATCTTTTGTATTGTTTTTTTTTCGATAAGAATAGAAAAAAAACCCCAAAATATTGACGTTCTGAGCTACTGCAGCTCGCGGTGTTTTCGACTACTTAGCACATGTGCACCCTAATAAACACAGGGTGAACTGTTTTGCTATGTCACACATTCCTAAGAACTGATGATGATTGAATCTAGGCAGTAAAGTATCTGCTTCATTATTCATTGCAAGGGTATTCAACCAAGACTCACTCATGTTCGGTCACTGTATCACTATAAAGAGAAGACTAGACTCAAATGTCACATTCTGCCTACATGAAATATGTCAAGGGTGTATATGCACTGAAAGACCGACGACATCGACTCCCCCTGAAGGGTATGATAAGAGTAGCATAAAACTCGCCCTGGTGTTGTCATTTGCATAAAGTCTAGGACACATGCTTCGCTCAGAGAACATACAATTCGAAACCTAATTAGAATTTTTGCTGTTCATAAGTTTCAGTTAAAAATCGTCGAGTCAGCATTCTTTCTATTTACCTAATCAATTTTTAAAACCTTATATTTTCTTATTTTGATAAAAATGTCCAGGATAATTTTAAAATCCAGATGAAGACCTATAATATTGTTTCCTTTACTAATAAGAAGACATACTTTAATAGTGGTTAAAATACACTTAAAACTCAAATAAGCAACATTTGTCTGCTTTTAGCATTGTAGACGATAAAGTGACACGTTTTTTGCGTCCTTCCAATGTCTCATTAAGTCTTGTGCATTGTTCAAAATATTCTATTCATATACAAATTTGCAGCCTATTAGAACAACCTCGGCCTATAGAACAGCCTCAGAAACTATATTCTGTTTTATAACGAAATTCATCAGTGACCTGAACAGGAAATTATTTCAGAGAACAAACAGCTCTAACCTCTCAAGACGATATTATATGGACATGAAACGTGACTTTAGACCGAAGTTCAGATGTTGACCGGCGATTTCAACATCTCGGTTGAACCTTTCGCATCCGCAAGACGCTTGCCAAGCAAAATTTCGCTTCATCAGCAGGAGCTGTAATGATACGTACACTGTACACGTACAGTAATCCATTTAAAGCGATTGCAATCTACATTATATCATTTGTAGAGATTGCCTATTAATTTTCTGATATGTTGTTTACAATGTTATTCCTCAATTCTGTGTATTCTCAGTGACCAATTTGGGCTCATCTCTTATCAGTGAAGTGACCCCGCTGGACAATTACGTCATTAAATACACTTTTCCAATACAAATGTTACTCTCCGTATAAAATTTCCAATTTATGTAGTATACTGAAAGTGTGGAAAGTAATTTTTATAGTTTACCAGAATATATATTGGCACCATACTTTACACTCAGATTGTAGGAGCATCATAAGCCCAAGTGTATCACCATGTATTCTTATGAGTTTCATCGGAAAACTTCATAGTTGATTCGTCCCCGAAAACGTATATGCCCCTGGGGTTACTCTTCATTAACTTGCACATATATGACCTTACCATACAGGCAATGACCCTGTCAATACTGTATAAGACATCTTGACCTTCGATAAGCAACAATGGATTGAAGGATTCTATAGACTTCAAGTATAAAGGCTATCATTAGCTACTGACGTTGCTCATTTTGGTCACATCTCATTTGGGTATCAATTGTCCTTGTATGTACCATCCTTGCCTTAAGTCTAGATTACCTCGCAGTGGTTCAATGAGAACAAGCCTAAGCAAGTGTTCAATTATTCAATATCTTTCTTTCAGTGGAACTCTTGCGGTATAAAGCAAGCACCGTGATTTAAAAGACTGATGCTGTAGAGTTTATTGATTCCCTCTAAGTGTGCAGGCTGAAGGCTCCATATATGGCAAGTTCCAGTCTTTGCGAGATCTCGCGAGATATTCGATATGCAAGTATCAGTCGTTCGCTAGCCGTTTAAGTGAATTTAAAATCTTTCTGTCATTATTTTGACAATAAGTCAAAATATTCAGAACTGTGACATATTTTTGTATATATTATTCGGAAATTAGTGAATTTTGTAAATTTTTTGACCCTGCATGTTGATGATGCGCCATGTTTACCATTTCGGAATGTAAAAGCTGTTACCTATCGAAGTCTCGTCAAGTTTTGTGCTGTATCGAATGGAAAATGTTTACAGCATACACAATCGGTGAATAATTGAGCAGGTGCACCGAGCGGCGAATGAAACTTTGGCTAACTTCCGAAGTGTAGTAAATGGGAGTTCAAGGTAGAGAGGGGACAAAAACTTGCACAGCCGACAAAAGGATAATCGCATAGAGTCAAACTGGCAGTAATAATGGAAAACGACAGAGAGAACAATGGTTTCCGTATTCAATACACATAAATAATACACATACACATATAAATTATGATGGCAGATAGGTTTTCAATTCTCTTAAAGGGAAGTGCAAAAATAAAAGAGAGCAATTTGAACCGTTCAATTAGTTTACGGACCAATTCATTATCCAATTTTACAGTAAGGAAAACCATAAAAATATCAGAAATGTCGCTTCTCATTTACCGACATCCGCAACATAACTCTTGCCTGTTTACGAGATCTGAACCTTTAGTGGGTAAATGTCAACGCCGTTCTGTCAAATGGTATTTTCTAAATGCCAAGACGCTCTTCGGTGAGGTTTCTTTACGGAATGGCGTGCACGCTGTAATTCAAGTGTTTCTCATAGAGGAATGCCTTGGCAACGGGAAGATAAAAATCCGTTTCCATGGCAACTTTAGTACAACAGGAAATAATGGTCCAATTCTTCGTTATCAAGATCGTGATTTCAAATATAATTGCTGAGGAAAACTCCGACTATGGTACCACGTCTTTCGTCATCATGCGCATCACACAGTATGTCATTATCCTCCAGATGTCTGATATTTCATATTTTCACCTTACTATCGAGCTACAATTGACAACTTCAGAAACTGAACATAAATTGACGTTAAATGTGCGCAAAATAGCAGCATTTGCATTGCTCGTAGAACATTTATTGTCCATACACAACACTGTAATATTTAAAAATGAACCTTTGAAATTACTGCAGTGGACTGAGGCGGTGGCTGATGGTTTTTAACTTGACAAGATTTTCGATTTTCGAAGCGAATCACAAGAGTTCCATTAAATTAGCTATTGTGCAGACTTCTAAGAATCACAAACGTTCCAAGTCCACGTAATGGTGTTTTAAAGAAATCTTCAATATCAACGTATTTATATTCGAGTCAATTTGGAAATTATCCATTTGATAAATGAACGGCGACCTCCGGTCGTGTTTCACGAATTCAAATCGCTTTTGAAAAAGATCAGGTTTTTTTTATAAAAAAAATTATAAGACCGGTGTATGGAACGATTTTAACTTCATTTTACTCAGAAAACGGTTAAAACATGTTACGTACTATCTAACTTTTCCCCTGTAAACTTATGCAATCTCAAAACTAATGCAATCAACTAATGGAATTGTGTTTTGCGATTTCGTCTAATAATCCTGCTATTATATAAAAAAAGAATCAATCATTCACTAATAATTTTTCAACCATATTAATGGTATCTAATCATTTATTTCTACTTGGAGGCCACACAAAATAGTGAGTCGGCGAAACTAACAATGTTACTGACTTTTAATTTTATGTTAACATTGCTGACATGCCCCTTTTATTACATATTAACATATGCAAATTTGCGGTGATCGAGCACCTTAAATTTTTTTAAATTAATAGGTTCGATTTCTGTACTGTTTCCATTCATCTTAATAATTTACAGAGAGGTAACCTAGATTTACGTCCTTCAGACTCACATATTGAAAAATCCGACTGTTAATAATTGAACCCCTAATACTTTAAGTCTTACAAATCTTTAGTACTCACTGCTCATAAAAGCTTATGCTCATACATTTTCGCGGCCAAGCTAAGAATATTTTTAGCTATGGGAGCATGTTTATTGCACCGAAGGATGAAAGGAACTATACATTTTGTGCTTTGCATGCTGTTCTATCAGTTACGCTGTTTCACAAATTTAACGCAATAGCGGATGTCTGCGTATATATATTCTCAATTTGCTTTGTACCCGGTACATATGTAAATCCTCGTAAGAAGATGGAATCTGTAGATATGGGAGTCTCTGTCAGGGTATCGTATCTGGTTACAAGGTTTCAATAATGTAGCTTGGGTAGTTTTACGATCACATGTGATTTTCGTTGCAGTAGGGATATATGAATTATTAGGACTTACGTGATCGCTCATGATTACGTCCAGTCTTAATGATAAAAATGTTATTTTGAATGAAAACCCCAAGTCTACAGTCATGCATGGATGCACACCATGATTAATGTGTCATAACTTATATCAATGCATTGTTAGAAGATACCATTAAATCGACTCTTCGGAAGAAAATTTGACTCATTATAATTTAATACGTATTCTTTTATATAAAGTTTATTGATCACATGTACATACAAAAATGTCTTTCTCGTTCTGTTTTTGTAATATTTTCCCGCCTTCGCGGGGCCATTGCTTGAACCTTGCTCTGACAATGTGAAGCAGCTTAAAGATTACATCTGATTGGTAGATTATCGTTATTTATGAAGTCTGAGACTAGGGCCCTTCTCTAATGAATTGGTTGTTTCGAAAAACTGTAGAATAGTGAGTGTCAGCGAACCAATAGGCCTAGAGATTCTGGAAAGCTGCACATAAAGCCTACATTTTGCCTATACTTTCACTGCCATAGAAAGGATTTTCAATATATTTCGTCAAACTTTCAATGATATACCTTTACATTTTACTTCTGTCGCATGTCACGTTAATACACCGAAAGGATAACGTTGAAAGGCATGGGTGATCATGCCACACAGGAATACATACAATAACATATTTTATTTTCACGTATTGGACTTGGTATACAGACTAGACAACAAAAACTTGGGAATTGTGGTTCGTTAACGTCTGATAATCTGAGACAAATATTAGCGTTGTGTGTACCAAAGGTATGGAGGTATCCCAGTGAGACAAAACACGTTTACAATTTTGCCTTCCGTGTTTCATCCGACCAAGCTTATTTGACAGGGTATATAAATAACGGATATTTTGCTGTTTTAAGATTCCGAAATAAACCACAGCTGGTTTTTACTATGTTTTACTGTGCGATTTTATTTTACTACTGTGGAATTTCCGATCTCTGCCCTTGATTAAACTCAGCGACAAATAGTCGTGTAGGGGTAAAGAATATTCTTACAAAGTAGCAGATCTGTCCTAGGCCTGCGAGTTACATGCGAAATCTCTTGTGGAAGGGCGAATGTCAGTGGTACAAGGCTCCAACTGTCCTGACCTGTCAACCTTTCAGATGTCAAAAGTTCTAACACGATGTGTGAAAATACTCCTTTGTGTTAAATTTTAATGCTACACCATACCAAAGGTTAGAATTTCAAGCGATTTATTTCAGGCGTTGTGTAGATACTTTTCGGTCGATCATTTTCCCTCGAGTAATCTTACAGTTTATGTGTCTTTCGACTGACTAGTTGTGGCTCCTTTGTAAACGTGACGAGCGCACACAGCTCGCATTGATTCGTTGAATTGGATGAGTAAACAAGTCTGTGTGATAAGCTTAATGGTACCAACAAAAAGAGTTTGAATACTGTCCATCTCGAGCGATAGAAGCCATTTGCCAGCAGAGTGTTTACATACAGTCACAGTCTATGCACTTGATGAAGAATTGAACAGAAAAAGCCGAGAGTAATCTGGTGATCTCTGGCCTAGCTTATTGGGAAAAAACCCTGGATTTTTCAGAAACAACAAAATGTTAACCATGAGAAATTCGATTATTGTATGGCAGATCCGCGACGTAATCATGTTTGTAAAATTAAATGGAATGTTATATTCGCCGGCAAGGTTCCGATCAAAGGTGGCGTCAACTATGCGAAGGTGTCAACTAGGATTAATATCTGCCAATATCAGTAATCCTTTGCGGGATAATTCTATCAACAGCTTCGATGGGTGTTTTCTTCTAAATAGCAAGTTTGAATCTTGATATCAATTGAGACTACCTGTCTACCTTCCGACTGAGCATAATGGATGGTAGTGTTATACATACTCTGTTCAATAATTAGACATGTTAATATTACGTTTAGTGTGCTCTAAATGAGAAGATGAACCTGAGAAAAAATGATGACTGTGACAAACTTGATGCCTTTCTTGCAGTTTTTATTGCAGTGTTGTGTTCATATCACAACCATTTGCATTTTAGTGTATCGAAAAACTGATACGAGCAACAGTAAAACCGATGTGGTACAACAGTAAAATCGATGTGAGCAACGATTTTTCAATTGCATTTTATGAGGGAAGACTGTGTCATATTATACTGTAAGTTGCAATCATCCACCAGGCGGGAACAGACGAATCAGCTCCGTCTGCAAAAGTTGAAACATTGTCTAGGAGAAGGCCAGACGCCAGTACCAGTGTGCATGTGTGTGGATCGGGTGATGTTGTTTTCACTTTGTCTGGCCTGCTGCTATACAATGTTTCAACTTTCCAGTTTGCAGAGTTGATTTCTCTATGATCGACTCATATCACGGCTTAGCTGATAATTGCACGTGACAGTGTAATGTGATGCAGTCTTTTCTCATATAATGTGATTAAAATCATTGACCACATGGATTTTATATTGTTGTGCCACATCGATTTTACCGTTGTATTTATCAGTTTTTAAATGCAAAATTTTTAAATATTAAAATGCAAATGGTTTTAACATTATTTTACATTATTGGGCATCTTGAAAGAGCCTGCAAGAGTTTTCCAAAGCTGAAAACACATACCATTAACTCAAGTGACACTCTGAACAACTTACGAAAATCATGGTGACACCATATCTGATTTATACCAGAGATATCTGCAATGACCTAACATGTGCTCTCTCAAACTTTAAAATATACGGTCAAGGAAGTAAGGCTACATATGGTAGTCCTCACAAATTGCAAAGTTATTGTTTAATATCAGTGGGTACTTCATTTTCCCTTGATATAAGATACTTATCTGTAATAAATTATTCATTTCAATCCTGAATGTAATTAATTTTATTCTATTAAAATTTCTTATTCATTTAGTAATCCCTTAAAATAACAAAGTGAAGGGATCCCTAAAATCAAGGGATTACCTTACATTTTCAGTTTGCCCGGAGAGGTTGGATTTAGATTAAGACATTACAATATGAAGAGGAAACTAATTTCCTTGTCCATGCTCAAAATCTTGTCAGCTTCTTAACAGGTTACAAGCGGCTGTGAATCTTAAAATGTGCAGGTGACTGGCCAGTTTAACTGATATCCACGTACGGTGGGAAAGCGGATTGTATTGAGAGTGAGATCAGTATGCCTTTCAAGAACATCGATGACGTCGCAGCACCAAGGTTGATCCCAGGTGGTCGAGTTTCACTTGTCAAGATCCTCATTAAGTATAGGAAAACGTCAGTATCAGCGACTGGGCACACCAATGAGCGTGCTTAATCTCCGCCATCTAATATTTACTGAACAAAAGCAGTTCAAAGAAGGTGTCCGTTTACACGGCTTGATAATAAGAACTTTAGGACAGGCTTAAGTTTTCACGAAAATGTGCAATTTTTCATTCTTTTCGGTACAAAAATAAGCAATGCTCTCCAATGATGAAGCATGGTATTGTTAGTCTATATCTAAGTTGTATTTACTAATTACACTAGAAAATTGAAGTTTCAGAATACTCCACATGTGAGACGTCCCTTTTGAACTCTAGTTGTATTAACAGAAGTTGGCTATTTGAAGTGTTCTTCAAAGTCTAATCCTCTGGCATAAGGCCTGGGCGTAAAACACTTTCAATGTTGGTATTTTCCTCAAGACATGAACAACAAACTTGTAACAGCGAGACAGTCAGCCTTACTTGAATCTAGCGCAGTGTGACAGTCATGATAAAACCTATGATTGGGGAAGTATATGAAAACATGACACAAGGTCCTATGCCTAAAAGGTGAACAAAGGAACAAAATGTGAAACGTCTTTGACTGGGTTTTCCGAGGTAAAATTTACTGCCCCGAGCTGAGAATTTCGTCCCTGACCCTAACCCTTATGAAGGTTCGTTAAGTTAATAACATCATTTCACTCCTCACTACTGAGGTTATTTTCTTAATGACTGCTCAATTAAAGTGTTGATTCAACGATATTGTACGGTAAAGCTTAACGAAATTCGCCCCGTTACTGTAGTCGTGTATAGACTTAATCACGTTTGATAGGGTTTTCTTCATATCCTTTTACTATTTAAGGAAGCGTGAACCACGTCGAATTGCCTGTCGTTTGAACCGAACTAAAGCAGGAAAGTAATTTGCACTCCTGATTCTGTTTCACAGCTTAATCGCTTAGTAAGTCTAAAAGATAATGTAACAAACCGTCAAAATATTTAGACCTTTCGGGGTTGAGTACTTGAAGTTTGTCTCAGTTCCGAACCAAAATCTTGAAATCCTTGTAATATTACTGATAACGATCAATATAAAAAAGTGAAAATAGTTTTGTCGCACATGATAAGGCTGCTTAATTAAAATATTTACATAGTATGTAATATTTCAAATACTTTTTCTCGATGACTTAGGTGTGACTACCCGATGTAAAATCTCAACTCCAACAATGCTACAATGACAAATTCGATTTGTTGCTGACTCGTGGGGTCATTTTATTCATAACAGAAAAAATGAATCATTCCGCACCTGTTAACAAAGCTGTAACTTAATACATGACGGATTGGTTACCGGCGGGCAATCCTGTCAAAACTCTAAATCGATTTTCTGCTGCAAAATCTAATATTTCAAAAAGCCCTGTCATTGATTTAACTCCACAAGGTTCGGCACTTTCAGCCGAAGAATGGAATTAATATACATTTACTCTATATCTAAACACATCTTACAAGATGTTTTGAGAATGATACATACATACATACATAGATACACAGATACATAGATACATACATACTTGGATAGATAGATAGATAGATAGATTGATTGATTGATAGATAGATAGATACATAGATACATAGATAGATACATAGATACATAGATAGATGCATGTATGCATACATACATACATACATACATATATACAAAATACACACATACATACATACATACACATACATACACATACATACATACATACTAACATTCTACAAACACCCTTGACGCGAGGCCGCATAAACTATAGTTTGCCGTGCAGTCGTTGTTCTTACTTCTCATTCGCTCACCGGTGACTCTCACTTGTCAAAGTACATGTAGCCTATATGTTCTGCACTGTCTGCAAACATTTCTTCAATTTGCAAGAGCAGGCTGACACAGATGTTATTGCCAATTAAGATCGCCAACTTAAGAAATACGTCAAATTGAACCACCAGTGTTGACTTAATCAAACGTAAACGAGTTTCACATGGTCAGTAATTCGTTCCCGTGAGGGTACTTAAAACATACCCCTTCGGAGAGAAGAATAGAAAAAACGAACGCATGACGCACAACGCAAATGAAAAATGACGTTTACTTTTAATGAGTTCAGTAAACTGTACACTATGAAAAGTTTCCAGTTTATAGTGAACTAAATATGCTTTGTCCCATTGATGGCAAAAGCTTGCTCTTTTCAGAGGCGATTGTATTTTTTTTAGCTCTGCAAACTCTGATGTATTTCGATGATTTATGTACACATTGCCGCTACAACGAAAGAGTTTACCTATAGGAGCTATTTAACATAGCATTGCATGGCACTTTTTTACCGATAGCACACTGTCAACCTATTCATTTGACTCTTTAGCATATATTTGATTCCAAATACGTCAAACTATGTCAAAATGTACTTTTCTATGAGTATGTATGAGACTTTTGTCAAGATTCTTAAAGTTTGCTAGAATTATATTCTTACTTGCGTTTTTTTTTGTAATAAAAATTGCTCAAGAAAAAGACAAGTCCGAGAGACATTTTTACATATGAATTAAGAGCTGCACTGTTACACCTTTCTGACAAGCACTGTAACCCTTATGTACTGTTACCTACAAAACCTTGTCAAATACAAAAAACTCAATATTTTCCTTAATGCTGAAAGTAACATTTCTCTTCATGGAGTTTTAAAGTTGTTTTCGTAAGAGGTAGCCTATTCTTAATACGGCATAAAATTATACAGGAACCTTCATGTACAGAGGAAGAATTAACACACACACACATGTATTGAAGTTATCGCTTCAAGTTTTCTGTCTTCTAGGGTTCCTTACAGCAGCAACTAAAATCTAATCTTACCCACAACTTCTTTAGGCACTAGCTTAGAGGAACTAAGTTTTAGCTCATATCGAATCAGAATATTTATTTACTTTTATTCTTTACTTTAATATAGATTGTTTATTTATCAGTTGTTTTGTTATTTACTCAATAGTCTTGTTGTTTTCTTGTAAGTATGCATTTTAACGGACTGGATTACTTAATATGATATTTCCTGTTTTAATTACGCTTCGTATCAGTTTATATGTATACATACATGACTGCCGAATAACCCTATATAGTTGGCTGAATGAAGTTAATCAAGGAATGACTAATTGATTGATTGGATTGATTGATTGATTGATCTATCAATCGATCGACTGACATCGTGAACCTTAACATTATACATACAGTCCGAAATAAAGTAGCTTCTTCACAAGTGAACACTGTTCCCAAACTGTGACCACCGTGGACAAATACCGTTTGGTCTAAATGACTTAATTGAAGATACGGGAACCATAGCAAAGCCAAACAAATCGGTGTGACAGTTTGGTTGATAATTTGACAAAATAAATTAAAGTAAATTATATTTCCTACAAAACATCAAGAAAACTAGCATACGAATTGTTTACCTTGAGAAAATTGAAATCAATGATCTAATCTCGAAATAGTAGATGCTTATTTAAGTTTACTGAACAGAGATTACGTCTTTAAAGATTTACACATGACAAGAATTTAGATAAAACTCTTTGCGTTTTAAACCAAAAACAGGCCTATAATAACACTCGTGAACATGTCTATATACTATAGTTGTGAGCTATATTTGTGAGGCATAGGGCGAAAGTTGAAAGAACCAGATTTTCAAGATTACAACTAAAGCGAACAATCCTAGCTGCAGGCCCGGTGATGATCCGCTTTACACAGCCTTTTCCTTGGCTAATACTGCTTTCCGTTTCGTAGTTTCACAAAACAGCTTTACCTGTGTATTCTGGTTTTGTAGATCTTTGTGGCGTCTGTTCGTTGACATTGCCGAGTGAATCTCATCTGTAAGATTGAATTTTTCTGTTTTGCAGTTATGTTTTCGATGTTAAATGATGAGTGAAAGTTAAAGTACAAAAGCTCTAAGTCTCGTTTTATTTTCATCATTTTTGCTCAATAATACAAACACATTTAACAAGTTATTCCCAACTGTGTTGAAATACAAACCAGTAGCTTTGCAAACGCAGTACATTATACCAAATATGTATGTTATTGTTCACAAATGCAATTTAAGTGCGGAAAGTTTTCAATAACAACGTTGGGGAGACTCACAAACAGGCTGTGTTGACAGGACGGACACGCTGGTTTTGACATGATTTTAGGCGTGGCACGAAAACTATGATTAAGAGACACAACAAAGTATTGGAAAAGACATGAAAAGTTACAGCTACAGTTAGAGCATAAACTGAAAGTGAAAACTAAGTGCTCAGTGACATCTCTTCACAATAAAATGTTGAAAAGCGAAGGCACGAACCCGGTAATGTGCAGAGTCTAGGAAGTTTGAAGTAGTTTGGATATCATTTCCCTTAAAGGCGGAGCCTCCTTTAAAGGGCGCCAACCTATGGCGGCGTTCATTGTGTAAGTGGACACCAAGCAGGTAACATGAGGGCACACGCTCCAGAAAATGCACTTTTTTAGTTTTTTCGACCGCAAAAACGCTGACAGACTGCCAAGCAGTCAGCACGAAGCTGCTGCCGATCGAACTCTGTGGTTATATTCAAATTCTAACGTGACCGGAAGATGTTTTTAAGGAAATTTGAGTGTGGTGCTGGGGAATAAATGACTGTTGGCAATTTGAACCGGACCGTCAATCAAACGGTTATATAAGCTCTGTTTGCAGGATTAGCAAAATGTGACAAAAGATTGAAATCAGTTTGTGTAATTAATGTTATAGAAATCAAACATCGTACTGGCCATGTGTTTGACTGGGAGGGGAACTCCACTAATGCGAGAACCAGGGATTGAAAAGTGCGGCTTTAAAAGCCCAAGAGCTGCAACTCTTCGAAATTTGTCCAAACTCCAGGTACCTCCAATATCCTCAGATATTCATTGCAATCTGCAAATTGAACAATATTAATGTAGTCATTAACTGTGCCTCAACCACGTTTGATTGTGGCAGAATAGGCACGAAATCGAACAGATTTTTGCTCACTTCAAATATCCCGCTATTTTCAAAATCTTGCCATGTTATGTGAAAAACGGAGAATGTTGTCAAAGCGGAGTGAATCCCTTTCCCGTCCTTTCAGTGGGTTGCATCATGTTGTATTTGTACAGATTCAAATGTGTACATGCGCCATTTACGCTGTTTATCATGTAGTTGTATGGAGGCGGCCATATTTGCGTGCGGACCCGTTTATTATTTGTCTTACTGAAACCTTCCCATGCAGTTCCACTCAGTGGATAATTATACTTGAGTAAACATCTTTGAGTAAGAACATTTCTTTAAACTAATTTTAACCTAAATATAAAATGATCATGAAAATAATGCCAAAAGTTGCCGCTCATGTGCCTTTAATGAATCGTTTCAAAAGGGTCAATCAGCTATAACTTTCCGAGCTGCTGCATATTTTTATTAATTGAAACAGCTGATTGGCTTACAACCTTCCCAACCACTGTGCACTGGCCTGAACGAGCTGGTGATCCTGTTAGTTAAAGCAAAAACGAAGTCGAAGGTCAACGATAATTTGTTTGTCATAACGCTTTCAAGAAGAATGGAGATTAACACCTCTTGATAACATCATTGCCACAGTGACATATCATTGGACAACTTGTAAACTCCAACTTTTATTGATTGCCTATTCTGCCATTCTTCGGCACTTCTTTTAGCTTGCCGCTATCTCTTTATGTTAAAATTTTTTTTTGACTTCTAAGTCCTCATTACGTCATTTTCGCTTTCACGGGAGCTATTCAAAGCAGTTTTAACGATTGCACTTGAATGGGGCATTGTACAGCAGAGTGCTTGCCAAGGTGCAAAAGTAGAGGACAATTTTCCGTTGAAAACGGTTTGCCAAGGGCGACGTGATAGATAAACCACGGAACTACATTCTTAGCAGCGTATTTTAATTCCATATACATGTGAAAGATCTATACACATATATTTCAAAATTTATGATCTCATTCAGGGATTATATGTCATATTATTTTTCTGAAGCTTATTTTGTTCATTACACAGGCATGAATAGTCGCCGTAGGAATACCTGTCAATTTGGTTATATCTATTAAATTTTATATCGTGAACACAGCTTAATTTAGTCGTAGTCTGTAAGTGTGCCACTAGACAATAAAAAACATTGTTCAGCATCAAAACCGATGTGGCCGAAATATGTACATTCTTTGTTATGCGTCTTCTCAAATGTAGACGGGTAAGCGGTTAACAAAATATTAACATTAAGTCAGTTTGCCTTTACTTGATAGTTTTCTCATACAACATGCACATTCTGTTAATATATTGTTCTAGAGGGTACAGTTGTAGGCCATCATATAGTTCCATGACTGTATTATAAAACAACTGTGAGAAAGTATTTTTTCACAATGTGAACGCAATGGCTTGATTTCGCGACGGAATGTCGACAACGATGGAAAGTTATGCTGCAGGAAAAGTCAGTGTTTTTACCTGTTCAACTCTAAAAGCTTTGGTGCAATTTTACGCAAAGAATTCACCAACTTAGGCCTAATCGAAACGTGACATGCTATCGTCACATTCATGCAGCATTTAACCTCGTAATTGAAGTGTAATCGCTTTATTTTCCACAAATCAAAGAAGAACCCCCGCGGCAAACATTATCTGAGCGTGTAACAAAACATTCCTTCTAACTAGGAGACTATTTATGCACATAAACATCAATTTTATACTGCATAGTTTGAGTAAAGGTTATACCATGAAAGCTATTTTCATCCATGAATTTCTTCAACCTCGTTTACTATTATATGTGACAATAAACTGTCTAAATATTTATAGCTTTCCACGCTGGCTATTATATTTGTTTGCTATGTTTATACTATCCTTGGGACCTTTTATATTTATCTAATGTCGAACATTGTTCAAATGATTCTGACATTCAATGGATCGCATAAAAGCTGTCTATTTTTAGCAATTCCGTACATTTCTGGCCTTTTTTAATTTAATGGGTGGCAATTTTACTTCTTTTTCATCAGAACTTGGGGTCTGTGTTCTAGCTATTATCAGATCGTATTTAGCAACAGGCGGTTACATGTTTTGGCGCTGAAAGTGGTTATGTATAATTCGCCACGAAAAGTAAAACAGCCATTTCCTTGTATCATTAAATGGTGAGTATAACAAGCGCCGGTACTCTATACCAAGAGAGAGCATAATTATCTAACAGAAACTGCAAATAAAGGGGATAGGGCGTCGCGGAGCATTCAAGAAATTTAAAGGTATACTGTCATCTGTTCCAATTTTACTACAGTTACCATGGAAAGAGAAAATCCAACCAATCACAGATTTTAAGCGGGTGGCCGCTTTTTAAAAACAGCGCCCTCACATGGGCATTTCAAATACAAAGGAACGCCCCTTTGACCATATATGGGCTCATTTAGATTGCAGGTGACTGTATAGCTTTAAATTGTATGCGGCAACCATTCAATTAGCATACTGCCGAGTTTAAAGCATCGTTTTACTTTATAAAAGCGAATTCCTGAATAAAAAGTATTGAAAGTTAGTAAACAGTCGCGATGAAGAGGATTTACATCACCGCTTAATCTGGCTAACTATCAAACTAGCTTCTCTTTTGGTGGAAACATCTAACCAAGTCAGTGTGAGAACAGTTCATATAGACATCCATCTTGTCTTAGTTTCTTAACCCCAACCTCCCAACAGTCCCGAGATCCTTATTATCCGACATTTTCGAAAAGTACACAATGTTCGATTACATTAATATCGAAACTAACGTCAAAACGACTTTATGAAGACATTGCTCATGGCCTGTACGTAAAATCATTTTATGTAAACAGAAAAATTCAGGCATGCGCAAGAGACGACCTATGCCCTTTAATATTTATCGTAATGACCATAGATAACGATAACTCCATTACAAAGGAATATTAAGGAGCGGTCATTATGAAAAATTAAAACAACAGAATTGAGATACACGTGTTCTTTGCCATGCTATGAATAGAAGCTATGATTTTCTTGTCAATGCAATAATATCGTACTATGTGAAAGCATGAATTAACAGCTTGCACTCTGCACTGTCAATGATTTCTGAATTCTTAATAAAGTGCATGGCCTATACTGTTAGAATAGTGAACTTTAAATAAACAAGTAGCCCTTTTTCATTTTGATTTATAATATAGAAAACACTTTATGGACGTCCCACTGAATAACTGTTGGCTTTGGGTGTGACTGAAATGAAGTGTTTCATTTCTAGTAATGTTTACAACAGAAAAGAAAAACATTCTCTCAATATACTCGCTTCACTTTTTTGAAAAAGAAGTATCGTTAACAAGCGGCAAAAATTAATGCACATTTATTTCAGTGAAAAGATGACATTCAATATCTTTCGGTTTGAGTTAAAACACACTATCCCATAATTTCGAGCTACCTTCGCATTCGGTTCAGTGATAACAAATGGCAGCGAATGGGGAATTTCAATCATCTAGCTTTGGCACCGTCACAAGGTCATACGGTGAATTGATAAATACACAGTGTAATCGAACTATTCCACATTTGATTTAATCATTCATTGCTATAGCGCCACGATTCCCAGACCCGCTATGACTGAACTACCCTCCTAATGAAAACCGGAGTCGTTTGACCTCGCTAAAACTGTAAGGCACAGATATGTAATTATTCGTTTCCGAATGATTTGATTTCTAACCATTATTGAGCGCCAGTCTCTTTTCTGCAAAGTAAGCACTCTTGGTTTCCTTCTGTGCTGCACTTCAAACCATCATTCTCAATGAATCTGGAATTCAATTTCCCGATAGAGACAAATCGCTCAGTGACGCTGAACCGAATAGAATCTCTCAGTGTTCCGCTTAGTAAACAAGGACATTAGCTAGCACCACGTCAACGCAACGACAGTATCATCATCCGATATCTCCCAGCATCATTACGGACCAAAGGAAATATTTTGTAATGCCCTGAAGATTTTTCCCTAATCTTAATTTTTCCTCGATTTCATGATGTTTTTGTATTAGATATTCATGTATAATTGTCATCCTTTGCATTAATTTTAGGTATGTTTACTTCTAAAACGAAGGTTTAGCTTAGTTGCTCAGCTGTGAATTGTCAAGAGAATATTGCCTGAAATCTATCTTCACCATACGTGTGTAGCGGATTATTGACGCGGTATATTATCCCTGCCTCTTTCGTGAACCCGGCATACACTCCTCGCATTTCACTTTTACAACAGTAACTCTTGATACGTTGATAAATTTGGTAAAATTTGTATAAACATAGCGTTGCTTATCAATTTTAATGCGTGTGTACGCTCACTTGAGATACAGATAAACAATGATTTTTGTTTATAGTAGTACATAGAATTCAGTATACACCTAACAAACATAGAAATAAACAAACAAGTTTATAACATTGATATTTCTGATGTAGATGAAGATGGTATAATTTGCACTGATTTCATGAGCGCATAATGGTTTAGTAACGATCGAAATCAAGGTAATTTCGCCCATCTTGTTCAATAAACTGTCTGTAATGTGATCAATAAAAATGTGGCATACCCGAAATGTCGATGCGAATTCCGCCTATGACGACAACCGTGAATCCATTAGTGAGCTCATTGGGATTGATTCGCCATTGCGATACCAGAATAATACGAGGGGGTTGTATATTGGGTTATGGAACGTACATCTGCACCATAATGCGATGAAGATAAGTACAAGAACGCGTGATCTCTTAAAAATTACCCAAGACACTGACGTCACTAAGGTCGTTTATGACCGGGATCTGCACATTTAAAGATAAAAACTGGTGATAAGGTCCGTGAGATTGTACTTACAGGCTTTCATCTTCGCTCACATACTAAGGTACAGGTGTTGTTTTGCTGAAGGTGTATCTATTCTGATACCATGGCCTAAGTACCCTAATTTTTAAACATAGTGAAAATTCATGCCCATTACTTCGTACACTGACAAAAGATAGATATCAAACTTAGACCCTAAAGATACAACTTTGAAAGCATTAACAATGAAGAAAGGACTTTTTCAAAAAGAGAATTTTCACAGCAAAACATGTATTAACTGAACAATAACCTTATAAAACACTAGAAATCTTCTTTTGAGATCCTCGTAGTAAGTTTTAACAACAAACTGAGGGGTCTGTGCGATGTGTTCACATAAATATTTACTTCAACACGACCTATGCCGGTGAATTGATGTCACTTATAAGTCTGAATTTGCATTGAAACCAACAACAGTAGCTCCATATGATACCTATAAAACATGTCTGTAAATCGATGTTCGTGATATGGGTTGTAAGAGTTATGCAACCGTCTTTCGTTTATGCTTTTTCTGGAAAACATCCTTCATGGAACAATACGTTATCAGCAACTTTTAAAGCCAACCATAAATCAATGCTTTATACATCAGGAAGGTTTGATATCAAGACTCTCACGACGCAGTTATTCATAGGTACAAGTTATCTTCAATCTTTTACAAAATACAGACACTGCTCAGTAGTCCACTTCGGGTATGCAAGTCACGTGACCTTGGACATTGTACTTTTATGACGATTTAACTTTTCAAACTTCAGGCGAGCTTTGGATTTTCAAGGTAACCGGTGTGATATATCTGCCAGAGGCACATTTCGCATCTTCAAATTATCGCACATGGTCATCAAAGCAATACACCGTTCATAATAGCAAGTTCCAAACATCTGTAGACTACATATTAGCCACTCTCCATCGTACCTTTCATTACAACAACACCTATTGGTGAAAAAGTAAACTGACAGTTTGGGTTAAAAGCTTTCCTCAATTTATAATCATTAACTGCAAGAAACATGGAAATGCACAGCAATCAAGCTAAGATATCCTTTATCATCTCATAGTTTTAATCGTCATTTATTGACGTTTGTGTACATACTGAAACGCCCTTCTCTTGCAAACTGGATCACACAGGTGACTATTAACAATGCTAGCCATTGTAAATAATGGATTGAATGTGACCTCTATGTGAACTCACTTTTATTTGTTCTTTCAAAATGTGTGATTTGGTGAGAATGAGGCGTCGGCAACTCTTGCTTAATGTATCAACCACTCTATCGAAAAGATTAGCTGTCGCCATACCATGTTAGAGCTTTATAATTTATTATCCTCCATTTTGCAAGACGAATGAGTTCAATTCCTCAATGCCGTTTTGCCTTTCTTCGACCTTCACATTTGAGGTCGTAGACTGTAGCACAAGAGACAGTTATACTCTTTTATTTTGCTTCGTCTGCAATAAATTCCCATTTGATGCTACATTCCTGCTTCTTGTCGTATAATTTAAACATTTCGGTGTTTTTCAAGTTGATTTCATAGCACGCACACCGACGGCACGAGTAGATAAAATATGAAAATGTGTCTTCTGCTTGCTCTTTCATGGCGCCAGTTACATTTCCTATAAGGACACATTACACAAAATTTTCAAGAGCTATTCATATTAAAGTTAAAGTTGGGTGAACTAAAATTTTTCGGTTCCCAAGTGTAATCAAATGATAATACATACGTGATGCGCTCAGTTTAGAAATTTGAAATCACTGCCAATTATTGGCATTTTACCTTATGCAACTGTTGATCCTGACTATGAAACAGTACTTTACACATGTGTCATAACCCGCTCCTCCAAAACAAATTCTTCAACACTGTGCACATAACTTGATCAAGGCTACCGTGAGTCTGTCCCCTAAGTTAAAAATTCTCACGTCCAGAAAAAAGATACACATTCCCGATGAAACAAATCGACTGAAACTAACCGCATATAATATTAAATGGTGGTCATTCACCGCGTGAACTCTGTTAGAAAAATTAATTAATTATATTTCTTGGAAACGAGGTGCGTGAAAGATTTAAATGTCCCATGGCTTCCTAAATTGAGCTAAGATTTACATATAGTTGTCGGATTTCCTGGCCTTGGTACATATTCTGCCTAAATAAGAAAAGCATAGTTATACATATATCATTGTACACGTATCAATCGATAAAATTTTCCCTATTTGCCTTGAGAATATAAGTACTCGAAATGCAAACTGTAAACATCCAACACCTTGGTGAAGGGAACTTTTTATTGCTGGTCTTAATGATCAAGAATGGCAATTTTGAAAGTAATCGTGTTAATTACTTGTAAGAGAGATGCACATAATAACAGGTATTTTAAATCAAAATGATGCCATTCTCCAAGTCGGCTCGTTGGGAAAATTTCATTTTCCGTCAGTCCGACACAGCGGACAGAGTTTTCTCTACACATTTGAAAATTAGTCAACACAATCAGTAGACCGGCGAAGAGTTATGAGACGTTGAGAGTCCGACAACTTGTCCCCGGGCGTACTCTGCATCACTTATGGCAGCCAGGTCGTTATGTTACCTTCACTTTTTAAACTCGTAATTCACAAAATTACTCAAAGTTCCATTTCTTCTCCAGTACCTGTCTACATTTCGTTTCCATAAACACACAAAATAAAACGATTATGAAAGCCCAGAAAGAAGTAATTATAAGTAAGGTAGGAACAGTGGGCGACTGGGGAATATCCACATGGTCGTCGACATATTTCCAGCTTGCTAGTATTGTGAACTTTTCTCCTTTATCATTTGGTGATAGGAGAAACGAGGCTTGAAATACATGCTGTCATGTAAAAATTAAATAACGCCAGCCTAGCATTACAAATACCTTCTGGACATTAAAGTGATGATTGAAAAACAAAAGTGAAACGAAACAAATGCTTTTAAGTTAGATTGGTCAAGATTAAATTGCAAGTCGCCTAGAGTCTAATCATTAAACAAATCACTCCTTCAATTTTACACAGCTTCCCTTCCTATTGTGTCATTTCTCAGAGAAGGGAAGAATTTGTATCGGGAACAAATTTTCATGAGTACTCAAGTATACTAAATAAAATAAGATTCAAGTAAATTATTTTTTATCAAGTTTTAATAATTATCTTTCTGCTTCAGTCCTACTGCCGTCTTTGTGAATCGATCGAAGGGCTTTGGAGAAGTTATCTTCCCTGATTTATTATTTATCTATATACCAATTCTTTATTTTCAATTCATTCATTGAATGATATTTATCACCATTTTAGAAAATTTACTACCAAGATACGTTATTTCACGTGGCCACACTACATGAAGAACAATAGCTTTTTTCTGAAGGTCGCGGAAATGATTCAAGATTTCCAACGGCTAATGTACGACTTTCATTTTAGGGCAAACGAGACCAAAACTTTTTTTATACTCATCCATAGCATGATTCCGTCATATTAAAAGAGTTATGATCAGCATCTTCCGCTTTTATATCTCGAGTTGTGAAAGTTCGTTAACATATGCAAATGAGCGGTGTCATTGTCATGCTTAGTGCTGAACTGTAACAGATGAGATATTTTGCTATTTTCGGAGGACATGCTTTTTGAACTTATTTTATGCTAATTATCATTACGTATTCCAGTCTACCAAAACTCAATCCCAATACCAAATAAAGCTATGCACAAGATTTGATCTTTATTTGATGACTATTTTCGGATATCGTACCGACGGACAGACAGACTAACAGAAAGACAGGCAACAGTGCGGCAATAGCTCACGTTTGTGCACATGTGAGCAAAACTGCAGTACGTGCTCCGAATGAGCAGTTTCACAGCTAGTTCGGCCAGGCAACACTGGTTGTCAAGGTTAAGGGTACCTGCTATATATATTATAATATCCAAACGGTGCTACTTAGCAAATCGTTGACTTTATGCCCATGGATTATGTGAACTTCATGAGAAATATTAATATGCGTTAGTATGCGTATAACTTCGTCCATGGATGAATGCAATGTATCGATCACTTGTCCAATCATGGTTATATTTTGTAATTGTAAAAGAAGAGAAGGAATATATATTTTCCACTTATAAAAGAAAATAATGAATGTAACCTTAGGACGAGCTGAGACACGAGAATGCGATACAGTAATGCCGTGTTTAGATGTATCGCGATACATTGAGGACATTCAGTTTCCCTGTTGAAATAATATTTCACATGCTGAAATGATATGAAAACAAAATTCACGCCCTTGCAACTAGACAAAAATCATTGATAGATGTTAAGTATATTCGCGGATATTGATGCATATGAAAACAACATTAGTAATACATTTTATATAATGTATATCTTGTGTATAGAATATTACTTTGATATACATAATGCATGTCTCTTCTGAACAAGTATACGTGTCGTAGATATTTTATTTGTATACAGATGTGTATACTTTATGTATTTGACAAATGTACAGTAGGCCTATGTGTGTATATTGCCGTATATCAAGCGTTTGCCTAGAACCACTATTCGCAGTTCAGTAAACTTTCTATGTCTCCATGAGCGGACGAGAACTACTTTGAAAGAAACCTCTAAAAGTATTCGCTTTTAGAGTTTTTGATGAAGTATGGAGATATTAATGGTGGACGACATCCACTGATATTCATATTTGTTTGAAGTAAAGCCAATTTTCAGGTTTTATAGCAATATGAATAGAGGCAGCTTAGAGTTACCCCGTTTATGCGTTTGTCCATTTTATCACCTAATGCTAGGTTTTTCTTTACACGTTCTTCCATAAATGTAAATGCACGCCACAAAGAACACCGATTAAGCTTTAGGATTTCAAACTTTCTGAATTAAAAGAAAAAAGGGAGGGTTATCTCAACAGAAAAGGTTCGGCTTAGATTTGTAAAATATATTACACACGTAATATTGGAAAAGTCACTCGACAGTTGCGCGAAACTTATGAAATAAATTCAATATTGTTGTACGTATTGCAAGAAATGTCTTCCTAGCGGAATCGTACTTGCAGGCGGGCTACAGACAAATGGACTGACAAATGGACTGACAGACAGACAGACAGACAGGCAGGCAGACAGACAGGCAGACAGGCAGACAGACAGGCAGACAGACAGAGACAGTTCTGGTTGGTTCCTAAGAGAAAAGCATTGATTTGATTGAATAACCTTGTTCACAACTATATCATTTCTGTGAAGTTTAACGATGAGAGACCCATGCGCTTGGACTACCCGCGGTAATGCAACCGTAAAGTCGGTAACTATAGAAACTGAGTGATCGCATCTTTCTTTTCTGGATGTGCCTTTGGAGGAATTACATCTCATCACTGAGAAAGCAAAAAGAAATCATGAAAAGCTATTTTTTTGAAATACTAATCTCGCTATATTACTATTTCCAAATGTTGTCTTCGGGAGCAACTATATATCATTTTGAAAACATATAGCGTTCCCATTCATTGGCATTCGGTTTTTTGATAGGTCTAAAGCGTTGCTATTTCTCTGAATTTGAACATTACATTTTTCGATATATTGCCATCAAACTGAAAAATGTAGGACTAACGGTGTGTATTAATGAAACATAAGGCAGTGACATTAGAAGATTAATGGAAAACAATGGCTACAGTATCAACATTTTTCACCAGTGTTTATTCCATAGGCGAAAACGTTCTATGTGTTTCATCTAAAATCAAATTTTGCGGGGCCATCGAACTTAGTTGCTCAGCTATGTGCAACGTTTCATGAAAGTCTCCCACATTGATGGGTTTTCTGTAAAACTTAGTATACTCTGGTAAGAAGAGACACTGAATGCTCCGACAGTGTACTTTCGTTCTTAATTGGAGATTCGACACGTCTGACTGACGAGTTCAATCATTTATTCAAGAACTGCAAATGATTACAAGGACGATAGAGTATGAAGTAGTCGACAGAGTGGTGAGAAAGTTGGATTGACAGGTCGTGAATAGAGAGGAACAAAACTTCCCCGTTGCCATGGAAATGAAACGATATCTGATATCAAGCTTTCATTTCAAGGAGGTTAGAACGCTGGTAAACCTATATATAGTCCTAATTCAGGATAATACTTAAGGGACTGGTCAGTTTCTTCAGCCTGGGGGGGGGGGCCGGTGGATTCATGGGGGGGTCACCCTGTTTTGACTTTGGTGATAGGGGGGTCACCATGTTTTTGAAATGCCCAATAGGGGGGGTCAGTGTGTTTTTGAATTTTGACACAGGCTCATCATTGCCTAAAATGCTAGTGTCAGCCACAAAATTCATCATTCAGTTGTATTTTTTGGCGCGCCCTTCGGGCGCGTAACTTTAATAATCAGTCATATTTTTCAGCACGCCCAACTTTAACATATCAAGCATACATACATCAGAGATATCTGTATGTTCAATATTTTTCAGCGTGCTCTTCAAGCTCATTACTTTAATATATCATACATCTTTCAGCATGCCCTTCAGGTGCATGACTTTAATATACAGGCATATATATCAGCGATATCAGGATGTTTCATATTTTTTGGCGCGCCCTTCGGGCGCCATACTTTCAGAGATATCTTGATGTTTGCTAAGTGAAAGTGTACCATTATGAAATCTGCGTTTCATATGAAAAGGATGACAAATCCTGATACTTTTCTGTTCTCTCTGTGAGAATTCAGTATGAGAAAGCAACATGCACAAATATTTCACAATATATATTTGATACAGTGACTTATTTTAGAGATAGAAAAATGACAAGATATCTTTCCTTCTCATTGATGCAATTATTTTCCTTTGTTTCATAGGTTTTCTGTAGAACGATGCTTTTTTATGAACAAAATAACAGTTAAAAAAGGCAGTTTTTGTCATTATTAGCTGTGCTTTTATGGTTTCAATGTTACACAAGAAAAGGTCCTCTCAGACACTGTACACATCAGATTTGGCTAAAAAAGCTCTCTATGGCTCCTCAGTAGATTTAATTGGATGGTTGGCAAGTCTTAACACCCATCAAAGTTTTTGATTCACTGCTTTTTCCTCTTTGATATTAATGATGACATCCATTTCTGTACAACAGTTCAGGACATCTGGTTAAGCAGAGAAAGTGTGAATACATTCACAGCTCATTCAAAATACAGCTCATTCAAAATGTACTGTATTTAAACTTTAAGATTGACACTTTGAAATTCCTATCTTACAACTGACATGTCAACAATTTCACTAAAACATAGAATGACTATTTAAAATATAAATATATGTAAAATGTAAATATAATATATATATATATATAATATATATATAATATATATATATATATATATATATATATATATATATATATATATTATATATAAATTTATGTCCATCTTTTGTTTTACCTTTGTCGCGCCGGGGGGGGGGTCACCCTGTTTTAGAAATTTGGAATAGGGGGTCACCCTGTTTTAGAAATTTGGAATAGGGGGGTCAGCCACTTTTTGACGTCGGCAAAAAATAATCCACCGGCCCCCCCCCCCCCCCAGGCCGAAGAAACTGACCAGTCCCTAAATGGCCAAGGCAAAGAAACACAGTGTCTCATTACACTTCAAACACTATGCAAGAATAAACCTACCTTTCACAAGGCATCCCGTCATAACGTTGCCATGGCAGCAAGGTGTTGCTGTGAAAGTGACGTGTGTTTTGAAACACTTTGAGGAGAATAATGCCAAACGTTAACATGCTTATCAATAATCAATAATGAAGATAAAGCACAGTATTTCATTAGCAATACTGCGTCTTTCTTAGGTTAAAACACATACCACTAAACCTAAGCGATATATCCAACCCTTCTCATATGTTTAACAAAATGATCTCAATTGCTTTCCATGGCATTCTCCTGCGAATCTCGAATTTGAGCATATCTGCACACACTTTTTCTCTCACAATGATGCTTTACCAAAAATAAAGCATAACTTCAAGGCGAGTAAGACATTTCCTACGTAAATGAAAGAGCACAATATGTCGTACGTACACATATGGTTACCTATAAATACTAAGAAGTTTGATATAGTTGGTATATCTGCAATATATTCCAGAGCTCAAATTTAATCATTGCCTTCGATTTTATGTTGATGGAGAATCATTTGATGTTCGTAATTTAATCAAGAGGGTTTACCTTCCATACGTTTCGTAAATCAATTTAGCATACGGAGGGGATCTTAAATTGACAAAATACAAAGTAAAGCAACATTTGAACCACGGAGAGGGCAGTAATGTAGTGTACTAAATGTGACTATGAATTCGGTGAATTTTCTGCCGAGTTTTTAACTAGCAACTTATGGTGACAACTAATAATTTGAAAGAAGTGAGAGATTAAACACCTTGGCTACATCCCTCCTTTTTAAAAAGGTGGTTCTGGACAGGATTAAGATGTTGCAATATTAGATACAGAAAAATATCATGAACATTTTCATCTTAAACACGATGGTATTAGCCCTTGCGTATGTGGTTCGCTCGATATTAAGAAAAATCCCGAATCAACATTCTTGGGACAGGATGGTAAGTCCTTTTTCAACATAGTCTGAAATCCCTGTGTCAATTGTCATGTAAAATATCGGGACACGTTTACACCACATAAATGTCCGCAGGGTGGAAAATATGTATGTTCTCAATTGAGAAAATTGAGAGTGTGAAAACTGAACTTATGGCAAATTCGGAGAATAATTCATTCAAGCACGATAGACGATTTTTCTATTGTTGTAAAAAGGCATTGAAAGTCCTCCTCTGGGCGAACAAACACTCATGCTTATCGGAATAATGACATAAGGACACGTGCATTCGTCTTACATCTTATTAAGGAGCTATACAATGAAGGGACTATATTCTTCTGAAATCCATAGAGTATCGCCAAGAGGCAGACGGCACTTCTAAAGGACTTCGGCACCTTGAAAAGCATGTTTTCTAAACGCTAGCCGCCATGTATAAGCTAAGAAGCTTTGCTGCTTTGGGTTGACTGATCTGACAGATGACGTTAACACGCGGTGATGCCTGTTAAGTCTAAAAGACTGTTTTGGAGGGACTGTGATATAGGATTCAGGAGTTTATAGACTCCGAGTACCCGCGGGACGAAGTGGAGACCTTCAAATGGTCGATGCCACAGAAGCAGTTGAGACGTTTGCACATTTTATATAAAAGAGCCATAAATGTGAAATTTACAGGATGTCGGTCTAGTATCAGTTACTGCTGTCGTCGGTTTATACAAACTTTGATATATCATGTCGTCTTAGTTAACACGACTAAAGTGTATTGTGTATGTTTTAAGGACATCCTGGGGTTAGTACGCGACGGATTCAAAACGCAGGGGTACTTCACTGGTTGTGTGGCGACGAATCAGACAAGCCATATCATCAAAGGTAACGAGATATCGCCCTGAATCAGAGCAACATTAATTATTCATAACTTCTTATTTATCATATGTATAAAACCATCACAATGCCCTTATAAGGCTTCGTCTCAAGTAAGGTTGATTAATTGGAACATGCATCGGCAGAGACATATAGCAGTAAAATGAAAAGTGATACGTAGATGAAAATTTAATACATAAGCAGGAATTGAAAATTAAACCGTTCTAATTAAAATATTTATGTGGACATCATTACTGACCTGCTTGAAATTATAAAAGTGTTTTTTTTTTTCTGTTTGAAAGGAGCATTTACAGTATGTAGAGCTAGTTATATCAATCTATGACTGCTACTGTTGGACATGCAACTAACGCCCATTGAATTTCTTAGATTGTAATGCACTGCTGTATTCCTGGGTAAAACCTACATGACATATAATAACTATATCTGATTATTGGCATATCTGAAATGTGGCACTGCCCAATGACCCTATGGAAAAAGGGTAGCCGAGGTTTACTACTTTGCAAATGAACAGAGCTAACGTAAGAATACAGGATACCAGACATGTTGGTGAAGCAGATGTTTCACCGGAATCAAAGGCTAGGGACGTCAGTATTAAAGCATCTCGCATTCGTAATATAGAGAGCTGTACACGCCGTTCTAGGTGCTTTAATGTAGAATGCGCCTTGGAGACAAATATTTGGACTGAGATTCTTAAATGAGTTCAATACGTGTCTGGTCTACCTTTGTGAAAATCAAAAGTTTATTTTCAAAAGAGTTGACACGTGGATGGCGGCCATTTTGAATTTCAAACACTGGTAAATGTGATTTGTTTTTTAGTACCTGAACTGCACGGTGACCCCCTGGATTTATATTTTTCATTGGTAAGAATATTGTTGACAGTCTTAAGTGTTTGGACAAGGTTAAAGTCTTTTACTTTCGAGGTGCATACATGATTTAAGGGACAATACAGATTTGAATGGAAGCCCATGACGTCAGAATTTTTTTTAACATTGACCTCAGATGGAAACTTCATTTGTGAAGCTCTCGTGAAATGTCATTCTTGGGTACAGCTCTGTGTTTTTTCGATATATTCAACCGTGAATATACTTCCAATGCATTGTTCACACATACAGTAAGGAAGCACATA
Source organism: Ptychodera flava (assembly GCF_041260155.1). Lineage (NCBI taxonomy): Eukaryota > Metazoa > Hemichordata > Enteropneusta > Ptychoderidae > Ptychodera > Ptychodera flava. Next base: position 14,224,325 of record NC_091929.1, on the reverse strand, counting down.
TCTTTCTGCGTACAACGATGGAAATATATGCTAAAAGCCTCGTTCAGCTTATGATAAAAAGGAATTCACAATTCTCTCGATATAAGGCACAAAGTTTGTTTGGACATTGGGCCTTAGTTAGTGACCACTACCTATCTGACTTATAGATTGATATATTGCGGGTGCCACATGTGGGGCAGGATGCGCTTACTATTTTCGAAACACCTGACATTACTTCTTGGTCTTCTGGCCAGAGGTCCATATATCTTTCTTTCATGAATTTGACTTTGTTTGTGTACCGTCTATTTACTGTCTGTTCTGTGCTGTTTTGTGTCTATGTTTACAACTATTGTCTCACGAATTCTGACCTACTGTCATTGGATTATGGATTGGTATGATTGCGATTATTTGTCAGTGAAAGGCGATAGAAGACGGCTATGTTCATTAGCGTGATCAATATCAGGAATATGGCGTATCTTCTCTAAACAGACAGCTGCTCTGCGAACTGCCCCATTATAAGTCTTTCACTCATTGTAAACCTAGAAAACACTCTACCTTTCGAAATCTTTTCGCCGCCATACCTGTCTAAACTTGCCTCTATGTGTAGGCAGAGAGGGAAACATATGATACTTTTAACACAGATGTCAAGATGCAAATAACATCCATTCTCGTCAGTAGAAACACAAAGGACTGATACTTTAGCTGTATATAAACGTGTCAGGTATACCATTAACGATGTGTGTAAGCAAGATGTATCATATAATATGAATCATATAATATATTTCACTACGTAACTGTCGTCTCTCCAAAACCGATTCCGACAGCCCAACAGAGAATATGCTACCGTACCTGATAGAGCATTTAAATTAACATCAGTCTGGTTAATTTTTGCAAAAACCTTATATTCTGTGCAATCGTACTTTCATTCTACCTGTTTCCAAAGTTCTGTTTTCAAAGTTCTCCTGTCCTCTAAAACAAGCATTCTTTAACGATCCTATCTCAATTTAACCATTCTTATAGTTCGCTGCACAAACACTGTGCGGCCATCATTAAATAAATTCCAAAATTTTCGTGTATTGACATTGAAAATAACGTGAGCGGACAGCTACCATAACCTCAACTGTGTGAGATTTACATTCCCTAGGGAAAACAATGAACGTATCTGACAAGCTGCGTCTGTTACTGGTAATTGGTGGGAGATACATGGCTAGCTTCAACACAGCGTTCGTGTGGGAATGCAGCTCCTCGGCTGTGTTTATATCATTTAATCACTCAATACAAGACACCAAAGACACAGACAATTAACCAATCAACATGATATCATTATCGCAAGAAACACACTTATAGTCTGCCGCCATGAATTTATATAAATGAATCGCTCAATAAGACACAAATGCACACTAATCCATTAAACATTTAGCAAACCATTATCACAGCAAGACATAGTCCTTTGACATTATGCCGGCGTTTTATTCAAAAATCCTGCTATAAACCTACAAAGGGAGAAAACTATCATTAAACACCAATAATTCTGATTCTATTTGCCGTAATTCCTGTAACTCACAAAGAATTGCTTTTGGTAGAATATTTCGACTGAATCACTCAGCCTTCATCAGTGGACCGGTTACGTCATCGTACCATTCACAATGACACAACAGCTGATGAAGGCTGAGTGATTCAGTCGAAATATTCTACCGAAAGCAATTCGTTGTGAGTGACAGGAATTACGGCAAATAGAATATGATTCCAGAGCAAGGAAACAATATTTTTAGTTGTAATAATTCTGATATTTTCATTACGGCATTGGTTAAGATGTTTTTACCCGTTAATAGTATAGTAACGTATTTCTACATCCGTTAAACACGTTTGTGTATTTATTCTATGCGTGTTAAACATGTAAACTCACCTATCTGAATTTTACGAACTATTACACTATTTCGGTATTCCCAATTAAAATACAAAGTTCTACAACCATTTTGTGATACCTTTTTTAACGTTAGCAAAACATTGAATTAATAAGAATTGGACAGAGCGAATACAAGTTCCCCTGGTAATTAATTAACTTTGTAATACGACATGTCTTAATAAAGCCCCATCTGATTACATCACTCTATCCAATAAATACTTAATAGCTTCAAACTATCTAATGACAGGAGAATGCAAATAATAATCTATATCATTAAGACTCTTAATACGCTAAAGTCATTCCATTATAACACCTTTTGAACACGCAATGTGCGTCTCTTCTCCAGTGAATACTTTCAATGAAATGCTCTTTAAAAATCGACTTTCAAACTGGGGACTCAGTCGAGACAATATCTTCAATACCCCCATGCCACTAAGGTAATAACAGTAATGGTACCTTGTGAACCGGAATGGCCCGGTACTGTCTTTAATTTGAAGACATAAAACGTGACATTAAGTTGAAACGGCTTCAGGTTCTATGGTGTGTTTGTCACCTATCCCCTGACGATGCTATTTTCCTTTAAATGGCATCGTTAAAACTTGATCTAACATTTGCAAGGGTTTGGACAACCCACGGGCAGGCGTTTGTGATTCCCTAATGACGGAGATGCCCTTAGCCAAGCATGATCTCAAAAGTCGTAATTTGTTTTTTATTGAGGCTGTAAAGTTTGGCAACGTCGGTGGAAAACACACAATGACAAACCGAAGCACCTTCTACCTCGCCTAGCTCAAAGAACTTACAAAGAAATTCCGAGAACAAGTCAAACAGGCCCCATTTTGTTGTTTGTACGACATCTTCGATAATCAAAATCACGCGATAAAACCCACCAATGCCAGCAGGATAAGTCGCTGCTTTGATCGTAGAATACGGCTGATGTTTATTCCCGTTACACAGTGTGAAAAGTAACGTATTCACATTGTACAGCGCTCTGTTCAAAGGAAAGTAGTGCATGTGTAATTAGCTTTTGTGTTCATGAGACGGAAAATTGTAAAGAGAAATAAAAAATCAATAACTAACCGATTCTCACGAAATCTCTGTGAAGCATCCAGGTGTGGTCCAAAGTTATAGAGAAACGACAATCGTTAATTTGGAAAATATCGATTGACTGTTTTCACTACGTATTTCCGGCAGCCTTTTCGAGGTTAGCATGATGAAAGCTCGATATCCTATCGCGCCATTGAAACTGTAAAAAAGTTCAAAGGTAGCCGCCAGCGTTGATAAAAATTGATTTATTTTCAAATATAACAAAATCGCCTGCAACACGCATGATCTGTCTGCAAAACTATCCTCATGTTTTTCCAGTCCAGTGATTAATATGCAACCAGGCAGCTCAGTCGTATCATTGAAAGACAACTGTACATTCTGTAACAACGTTTGTTTATTCAGACAGCTTGACATTAAACCATTCAAGCTACACAGACAGCAAATACCGAAAGGTGAACCTAACAATATGCCTTCTGAAAGATGAAGCACTTGTGTTGAAAGGTCGCATATTCATTTGAACAGTGCATAACAGTTTTATTTTCTTGTTTATGTATGTATGTATGTATGTATGTATGTATGTATGTATGTATGTATGTATGTATGTATGTATGTACTAATATAATAAAGATCCACAGATACATAGATAGACATGCATATGTACAGCTATACAGATGACTGAAATTACAGATATTACTACTTTGCATTTGAAGTAAATTTAGGGTCGTCACGTTCTACGTGTGTGGTCTCTCAAAGTACCTTAGAATACGTTGTCATGCCTTTCTGAAATTTTTTTATCGAAGTGCGTTTAAGTCCAAACCTTCATTGAATATTTAGTGAGTCCCTTGTTCTGAGTCTAAATCAGTGACAGAAAGCCGTTGGAAGACAGACATTTATTGCTTTTGCCTGCGTCCGAGGACGACAAATGCAAAAGCGTCTCCTGTAATAACTTGGTAAAGGTTAAACACCAGTCGCGTAATCAGAGAAGATGGTTCAGTTCCCTTGAAATGTCATGTGTAAGACATCCTACATGAATGTCAAGTGAGCAATCATGTCTTGTTGATCATCGAAGCCGAAATCGAGGACAATCTGATAGCATATAATGATCAAGTGCCTTGACATGTCTACTTTATTCAGGTAGTGAGCTTGTAGTCATTACCTACGCTCCGAGCAGTACAAGATGAAATATTCACGTATCACTTGTGTCAGAATCCAACATGATTTCCCGTTTTTCCCATTGAATCTGATTTCCATATAAGTGTACACTAATTGCTGTATGAGATTGGATTAATCTTTCCAATCTCTTGGGTTACTATGGTTACAAGTGCAGGTTACATAAAGGAAGAGCTAGAGAGTACATAAGAGCCAATCTTACCGTAGACAAAATAAATATTAACTTTTTTACTATTCCGGTTTTGCGAAATTAATATCCTTAATGGTAATGCGAATAAGACAGGAAAAGAACCACTTTTTAGACGACTATACCATCCGTATCGTGACCGCATTGACTTAGAAATATTTGCAGAATCACTTGAAACGTCAAATTATAAACGCATGATGAATATTTCATCTTCAATGAGATGTCAGAATGCGCATGCTCTTAGATCGCGTATGTTGCTCGACTGCCTCTTTCAGTGATAGGAGTCAAGTCACTCGTCCAGGGGTAGATTTGGTCAATGTCAACAGAGCGAATTAATTCTCCTAGTCCATATTAAAGTTATCTCATCAAAAGTCGGGTCATATCCGGACCATTTGCCGCATTTTGCAGTAATATTGTCTCCATTGAAAGTATTGATCACTGCAGTCTTAGGACAAGGTGAAGGTTATTTGTTGGATTTTTCAAACTTTCTCTTAAAGTAGCGTGACATGGTAAAGGCAAAACAAGCGTTTGTTATCTCGCTGGAAGAGTTCTTGGATAACAAGCACAGTGACGCAAACATCCTCGATATTTTTACAAACTCGGCATGAGCAAAGCTTTATTAGCACCATGACGTCTTGCAGTCATTTGGGAATGAACACATCACAGCAATTTTTGGACAAAGCGTCAATAGCATGAGATTTCTTTCTGTAATTGATCGAAGTAAACGACCGCACACGCTTGGCTTTTGTGAAAAACTAGTCTTTGTTTTCCCCAAAGAAAGCAATATATCATTGATATAAAAGATGTTTTTATCCAAGATATTACCATTCGAGAAGATTTTACGAATGATGACCCAGTCTATGGAGTTACAGTACCATGAAAACTAGTCCAAGCTATGACGCGAGTGTCTAATAATTGCAGGATAACTGAGGCGCAATACGCCCTGGGGACAGATTTTGGGACTACGTAAACCTTACAATTGCTAACTAATCTACCGTTTGTGCGGACTGATTTTGAAATCAACAAAAGAAATAAGGTTTCCACAATTTGTCTGTTCGTGAAAATCAAAATCTTAATTTCAATTTTTAAATACAAGTAATAGGCTTACATTTTAGAAAATTTGCCAAACCATCCAAAGTTTACACTGCGAATTTACATCCTTGATTTTAATGATGGTTAAACGTTTTCTTTGTGAGAAGTTTTGACCGGAAAAAATTCCTCAATATTTCTCGTCTTGGAACCACTGGGATTTATTAAAAACGGTACAATCAACTTTACAGCCTTCAATACTTAAATACCTGCTATTCACTATATTTTTATGTCACTTGGAATCTATGAAAACAATTTGAAATGTGTCCCTTTTGGTATTTTCGTGTATTGCCATTTACCATAAACTATGCGAGCAGGCATCAATTGGCATTTTGTGCTCTATATGTTGCCTGAACGGTACATTAATTCCCCAGGACGAATCGCAGGATTATGGATTGACTTGATGGGATCACGCCTTCATGACAGCGTCGTGCCTCAAAGGCACGAATTTCGCTAAAGTATCAAACCAAGCAAACAACATGCTAACAGTAATTATCCTGGCATAACTCATCATCAAACAAGGCATTCGACCCCGAGGGATGAGCGTATTCGTTATTGTGTCCATTTCGAATCTAAAACTAGTTCTAAACATATTTGCACTAATGGAAGGTAACATCTACATGTCTTGTTATCAAGCGTGAATATCAAAAATAGAGAAATGCAATGTTTTGCCACAGTTCCTATTCGCGTGTGTTTGAACTTTGTGCTGTACTATAAAGTGTAAAATCATCAGACACAAGAACACCCGACGCGGAATGGGCCGATAGATATTGCTAAAACAAACAAATTGATAAAGAATAATTTAATGCCAAATATTGCAGTCTCTACTAAAGAAAATCCATCAAAAAATGGTTATTTAATGTAATGTTGACTTCAGGTTTTCTCTCACAGGGTATTAAAGGGAGGGGGTCGTCGGAACTACGCATGTGCGACTTTCTTTTTCACAAACAATGCATTTTATGTATGATATCTAGATGCATCACGTCAACATAGCAGCTGCAACATTTAAATTTTACGATATTCTTTGTTAGCAAAAATGTTTTAATTTTCATCAATCGCCAACGTACCCTACATACAGTGTTTTCATGGTTCGTAGGATTCCCTGGCAACCTGAGCAGAGTTCCGATAACCCCTCCCTTTATTATTCATTAAACAAGGTATCTATTATGCGCATGCCAAACGTGACCTCCTGATCTTGTCCTGCCTGATATACACAAAAGTTTTTGTAGTAAAAGGTTCATTAGTGTTCCATATGCAAATATTTGACACATATTAACACATTTATTCGGGTAACGTCCAATCAGTTGTCTTGCCTTCTTTAAAATATCCCTTCACATCAATACCTCTTTTTACTACCTCTAGCAAAATCTACTAACAGTTTTTGTCATGTTGGGGTATTAATTTGTTATATTGAATCATCACACTGTATAAACACCATTGAATATTGTTCATTCAAAAAACATTCCATGAGGATAATTGTAAGTAAATCTTTTAAGACTCAACCAAGGTGACAATAGAATTGTTTAATATTGTTTATCTAGCTAGGGGGCATTTTTTGTGAACCTCGTTTCGATTTATCACATTCAAACAACTGCTATAAGGAATCTGATAGCGTGACATTGTAATCCGAGACTTTGTGGCAGAAATTCAATAAGGCCAAGTTGATAATATGCAAACAGGGCTTTTGGATAACAAGTTTACACCATAATCTCGATTATCACTTGACATGTATATTTAATCCTTTCAAGATGTTCCAATCCAAAATCCAAAGCACATTGACCAAATTACCAATTATTTTTGAAGAATAATAGATCTAGATGTCGGTTGTGTATTATATAAGTCTATTTTGAATAAAACCGGAGTACATGCATGATGATACCGCGTGGAGCGTCTGAGCCTAGATGAATACTAATGTGGCATTTGCCAAAGGCTCGAAGCAGCTGAGGTACGTATAGATCACCCGTAAGCAACTCAAGTACATGCCGTATCCACGATTACAAAATCAGACATCTAGAAATCTTTCTTTCGTATATCAGTGACAGGTCATACTCATTTTTTTCGACATTTGTAGTAAAATTACCACTGTAAGTATGTGTATCTTGAGTCCCAAGAGAGTTTGAAGATACCTCTTTTACAAAATGAGATTTTTTCAAATAATCTCTGTAACCAAATAACATATTAATATTTGCTTATACCTTTGGGACTTCCTTTAACATTTACTTTTAATTAAAAAAAGGAAACTGCATGAAGGTGGGCATTTGTTTTTAGCACAGTGTAGGAAAATAAACGACAACCATGCGAGTATTAAGAAAACCCAGTCATCCAAAATTTCCGTATACGTACAAATATTGTAAAAGAAGCGTGTCAACAATAGTATCCATGGGATATTAGTAACATCACACATTTTCGATGACACCATTTTTATGTTGCCCCTTAGTGAAACTTCTCTAATTACTGATGGCCAAATTATATATTATACAGAAAATGAAAGTAACAATTACCAAAAGAAATGTTGCTTTCTTTGTATTTTCAGGTTTTCTTTCAAAAAACGTATGTAAGTTTATATACATGTTATTTTCATTATGTTAGAATTTGGTTTCTAATGCAAAGGCGACTTGTGAACTCTGTATCAATGGAGCCCCATTTCCATAGTGACCTGCTTTATCAGGATCATTTTAATATCGACTAATTGAACATTAATCATCCGTGGAAATTAAAAATAGATTTTCAAGCTGCGTCACCCAGATAATTTCACTAAAGCGGAGAGGCAGGTGACATTTTATGACCTTCGTTTTAAAACTCGCATGGAAGCACACGACAGTCAGGAGATGGGCAACTCGAAAATGCCTTGTTTACCCTGCGGCGATCACTTTCCAGAGAAAATTAATAATTTCGACAACGTGATTCGGCAGACCCATCTATCCCGAGGGCACTTGCGTGGTGCATATACGGAATCGGTGACTGATAGCGGCGTTGGAAGGTGTATTTCGAGAAATTGCCAGCTTACCTGTACCGTCTGCGAACACGTCGGCTGTCCTAATTGTAGTCATTTTTTTCAGTGACGTCCCGAGAGAATGCCCGAATGATTGGGAGGGAGCCGACAGAGACGCTAATCAAGCTATCTGTGAAAAATCGAGCGACTTGGAATCGGGGAGATAAAAAGTTATCCAATGCATTTGGAGAGACAATAAACTGAATACCCTCACATAGCCATCAGGGAAATCCAATGCACAATTTTTCTTAGAGTCGGATAATTCACTTTTCAATTTATCATCCTCCACATTTGTACCAAACCCAACACTGTTATTGAGGGAAAGGGACATATTTTGAGATTTTCCATAAAAGAATGATATTAATGGTCATTTTCATGCTATCGTCTTTCATTTTACTCAAGGTTGAAGAATATCTGCGTTTCACAAACGTTTTGCAGATTTCAGTTCGGGTATTAATAGAATTCAGTACATACGGGGACGAGTATTATCGTTCATCATTTTATGCTGTTTGCATTTCAAATTAACAAGAGTATGTCTCTGTAGGATCATTTTTCCATCTTAAGATTTTAAGAATTATTTTAATCTTATCTGTTGAGTTTTAGACTAATGATAAAGTGTGCACTGTAGTATAATCCACAAATATGCCGTTTTGTCGTTGATGAAAACAGCCCTACTGCTGGCTGACTTAGAGTAGTATGCTCCTCGGGGACAAAAATTCAGATTCTCAAACTTTTGCAGTAACATTTTGGTGTACAACTTTATTAGTGTCATTTCGAAGCTCACAAAATTAATAAATTTTTAACTGGCTTGTTTTTGTGAAAACCAAAAATTGTACTTTGGGGCATAGAGTTAACAGAGGTATGGCGGCCATTTTGAATTTCAAGTCTACTTAATATTTGATAATTTGTTTTTTTTTCCTACCAAATTTTGCATAATGACTCCCGATTTTTATTGTTCATTGCAAAGGGGTATGTTTTAATGTCCACTTACGGAACTTTTGAGCAAACATTTTCCTTTAACATCGAGACGCGCGCATTATATTGAGTAATATTTCGGTTATCCGCATGAAAGAGCAAGCTAGATAGGTTTTTCCCCCCTAGTTTTGACATACATTACTGCAAATGGAATATTCGGTAATTGAATTTTCCTTCATACTCGTTATTTTAATATTCAATAATTTATCAAACCTTGAAGGTCCAGAAGCTTTTTACGGTTAAAGGTAGTGTGACTGTACTGAAAATGTATTGTGTTAGTAATGTTAGTGTAGAGTCACTCAGCTTGGTTTGAGTGCTCACAAACCTTCGGAGCAATCCTAGGTAATCTACAGCGATCTTATAATTCCTCAGGTGTTCATCAAGTTATGGCTTCACTTAGTGACTATTCTCTCTTACCAAATGAAGAATAAAAACCAGGGGTCACCGTTCAAAGTTTGGTACCAGGGAAACAAGTTACCTAACCCATATTTGAAATTCAAAACGGTCGCAATCCCTGGCTAATGTGCAGCATCTGGGAAGCTATTATCCAATTAGTTGGCTGAATCTTACCGTTATCATTGAATTATACAAGTCCCTAAGTTGCTGTGAATAGTGACAATTGACCAATCAGATATAACCTTTCGAGCCAGCTGCACATCAGCAGTAAGTTTTCGCTTTTCAGAATACTAACACTGTGAAAATCTTTCCAACTCAAAGAGCTTCAAAATGAATCCCAACACGAGATAGATCAGGGAAGTATCGTCAAAATTCCTGAGTCCGAATGGCTGTCTGTCCCTGAGGCGCACCCTACCTTAAAAGGACAGTAACTAGTGTTTTGATAATATATTTACTGTTTTTGATCCCGAAATCAAGTGCATTTTATCTTCCTCTTCTTCGTACAGTTGTGACGAGATACATAAATCCTTGTTCTTGCAAAGGCTGTACATTTTTCAATGTTATTGTTGACAAGTTAAATGTACACCAGACTTAAATAGAAGTTGCAACAATAACATTTGATATTATATTTACGATACATTTACGATAACAGTTGATATTAAATGTACACACATCAGGCAGTACGTATTAAATGGACAATTTACATTTTTAGATGATTTTGGTCGGCGGTAAGCTGTAGATATAACGAAAATATTACGAATTGCGCCAAACTTTATAGCTAAGGGAGCTTTAACAACCTCAGAGACAAAGAGTGTACATTACAGATGTATTGCACATACTAATCTTGATATCACAAATGGGGAACTATGCAGCTTAATACGCTTCAATAGGATCGAAACAAACTTACTAAAAGTCTCGCGAGCAACACCTTAGCTAACGAATACTGTGCATGCACATCTGTAAAATGTATATTACAGAAAAAACAACATACATCTAAACACGCATGTTTTACTTGTACACGCATTTGTTTACTTTATAAACGCCCTTTTCTTTGCTAAGATTTAAAGTAGCGAAGCTTTTACAGAAGCAAACAATGGTCATAAATTTCTTAGTGACTGAGAAATGTCTCCTTTTAAGTCAAGTGGTACGCAAACAAAATATCACGATAAAATAATTATTAGACGCAATGATGAATTGCATTATTAAATTTTGATAAGACATTGAATTATAGATATTTTTAAAACATGTATTTTGTATGTTTAAAGAGTTACTCCTGCCCACATGCTATTGCTTAGTTTTGATCTAAAGGTTAAACCATGAGAAGACTGTTTTTCCTTTTCCATTTGCCTTATTTTGCCTCAATTACGTTGCCTTTCAATAACTAATCGCCTGTGTATTTAAGATTTTTTATGATTTTATTAAATATCAAGGGAATCTTGGAAAATTGCATTTTCGCTTACAATTTAAAGCGTGGTTGCTAATTTATAATGCAATTTATATAGCTCGTAGATCACACACGCTTAACATCAATATTGTGATAATATTCATGAACTCCCTGACCTTTCATCCGGCATTAAGCTCTCCTGATTCTAAAAATGAAATAAGATTACGGCAACAGCGGATTGGATATCACGCTGGCGTCTGAGACTCAAGTTACGCTGCCCATCTGATGTTGAAATCGTCCTGCCCATATGATACCGAATCACGATATTGATACAATGCCCGTGTTTATTTGGACAGCTGTGCCAAGGTCAGTTCATCTGCTCCCAGGTGACCCAAACAAGTGATACATGGCTTCTAGATTACTTCGAACACGGGTATTGCATCAACGGATGTTCCAATCAGTTCAGTCAGAGAGCATTCATTCCCTCGTTAAAAGCAGACAAGATTGGACGTCGTCGGACATAACAATGCAAAGACTAGTTCTGCATTATTTATAACGCTCCAAGGACTGATGCCGGGATGCCGGAGAATACCCGGCGAAGAACAGCTTTTCAGCTGACACTGTACATTAAGGTCAAACCTCAGCTGAATGGTGCATTCAAGATTAAAAGCAAGTGTCAATCTTTGAGGGGAAATGCCTGCCCCCAAATGGCGACAAGAAAATGTTCCAGTTGATGCAGCTCAATAAAACAGAGTCAGAGCTGAGCTATTTCTGCATTCAGTGTCTAGCTTAACATTCTATTCTACTGCCTTGTCAAATTATACTGTTCAAAGACCAACTATCCAGGGCTTCTGAGTTCTTATGTAGCTAATGTTATCTAATTCAACAAATGTCAGCTTGCTCGGATTCAAGTTGTCATTCACAACTGATCGGGAAGTCGCAAAATTGAGGAAGGAGCAGCAGGTTTCTGTGATTTTCATGATGAGTTGATCTGATGAGATGATGATGACCAGTACATGATTTTTATAAGGCACAAGTCGTAGATCACGTGCAGACAAATTGTTACAAAGAAATTTGGTTCTTTTGGAAATATTTGTCAGCACAAAAGTTGACCGAAAATTTGAAAGAGTAAAAGATCGTGCACAGAATACCCCTCAATGAAGGAGAAAGGTTTTAATACAGACACCCGAACCTTAAATTAATACTTGTAAGTTACCGTCATTAATAACTATGTGAAAAGTTAAAAATTTGCAAAAAATGGAAATCCATTCTTTAAGTCTCTCCTTAGTTTTGAAACTAAATGTGTAATAAGTGCAAGCCCTTGGCCCATTAAGATAATTTCCCTTCAAAGACAGAAAACTTTTTTGTAATATATTTTTAGCATCCCAGACTCCCATGTGATGCTTTATAATTGATGACTCGCATAAAACATTAGAAATACAGTCCAAAATTATTTAAAAATCCATAGCAGAACATGCCCCTATAAATCATGATTTCCATAATATCCTATATGCGGTATGTAAGCTCGACACACAATATACAAAGTCCCTACAGAGTCATCAGCAAAGCCTGCCATAAACTTGCCACTATCGCATCTAGGTTGGTGAGCATGAGATAGATACTTTCAACGGTTCCACAGTAGAATAGGATATGCTCACATTGCAGTGAACTAGCACGTATCGGAAAAACAAAGTCCATATTATTGTATCATCGAGTTTACGTGCCCTGGAAGCATCTACAAAGTAATATATGCCAGACACCGCCATCATTACAAACTGATATAAATACTTATGGCGCCCAAGACTGGAGAAAATGTTATATTGTTGCTATGATAGATCCCGTATTGCCATTAAACTTACCAAGCGATGAGGATATTTGAAAAGCTAGTGTTCTTGGCTTCTTAAGAAACATATGTCTAATTCAGATTACTGTGATCGGCAAACTAAAACATATGGCGCTTCCCATGAGAAAGATTTGTACAAGATTTTAACGCTCCCTATATCTCGGACCTAGTCCTCCATGGTGAAGTTCCTCATCCGGCCTTATCCAAAATACTTCCTTCAAAACTGTTTCATGAGTATTCGGGATTATGTTTGAGAGTTTCATGACAGTTAGTTGATAATATTTATGTTTTATTGAACTTTTGCAATTAAGATAAACATAAACTCAGAATTACAGCATCAATCTATGTAATGAAACATTCCACAGATTTCTATTAAGTATGTGATGCATATCCGCCTTGACTATAAAACATGGTTGGTAGAATATGCTGTAAATATTGATATTCCGCTTGTCTCCCGCACTGAACACCCCATGCAGTCTTTGTTTGACGTAGGGTAGGTCGAAGGTTACCAGTGTGCTGAAGGCGAAAACACTTCTACCTTTTGAATTTGATTGACAACGCCTGGGTGAAAGGTCACGGACAAGACTGGTACTCTGTCTGACTGATTAAGAACAGAAAAAAAATGTCGAGACACGTGTAACTAAACTTTGCGAAAGCAATATTCCGATCACACAACATCTATCGCTCCATTTTTGCAAACAGTTAAATTTGAAATTATGAACTGTAACATTTTTGAAATCGCATTCACGGACTGTGCGCTTTCATCCTTGAAGAGTCGTTCTTTACTCACCGTTCATGGTTTTTTGGTGTGATGGTGGTATATTAAAGTTTATCATCATCGTTATTTTAGTGAACTCGATAAAAGTGTACAGTGTCTTTCAACTCTTTGCTTACTGTGTTGTGCTTATTTTCAAGTCATCCATGTTATTAGGGTTTATGATGCAGTACGAATACGATAAATAATACGAGTAGCTGTGACAATCTAATTTTAGATATGGTTTTAGACGTTTGCTTGTCATCATTACTCTCTAGTGTATAAAATTTTATCAATTTGAAAAAAAGATACACACTCGTAATGAAAGAGTGCCGTTGGCGTGTGCAAGCGTGATGAAAACAAATTATCTTACAAACAGAGCATAAGAGTGGTCACGTGACAAAGCTCTACTTGAGGATATCAATACTAATCGATTCTTCGTTCTTGCACAAAGTCAATCTAAATTACTCTACAAAGCAGCATTCCTGGCTCTCTTGTCAACGATAAATGCCACTTGAATGGGAAAATGTGCAATGTACTTTCCTTTATAATAGCTTGGTCACATGACCATCTTATTGCAAAGAAAATTGACTTTTAGAGGTTTATTTTTTCAATCTTGTTGCATCAGAGCTTAACGACTACGCTGTCACTTGTGATTTAGATTTTGAACAAGCAGTTGCTTTATGGAAAATTACTCCAGCACAGATTCCCGTCGACAGTCAACGCAAACAGTTATTACCTACATTACAATTGGGTGCAAGTCATAACCCTCTAAAAGCAAAGGCACAGTATATTACAAGTGTCCGAACCGCTAGCTTGTACTTTTAAAACGTCAAAACAATTATAAATATGTTTCCCAAAGGATATCTTTAAATATCAAACTAACCAAGGCTACTGTCTCTTCCATTTCAAGGATTCACGAAACCCTTATTTCTGCTTAGGTCTTTAAGGAATCTTAGATCACATTTCATAGTACGTCACATTAACAGAGTACCCTGTCTTGTTTGAAGGTGTCCCAACGGTACAGAGTGAATGTTCTAGTCGCCAAAGGACAGTCACGTGACTAAGAGCTGCTCGGATACGCTCTCTTTACCGCACGAAAATTCTGACCCTCTGTTTCAGGTGATAAATTTAATTACAAAAAGTCTTGAGAGATCAAAGCGAATATAAATTTTTATTATATCAGTCTATAGTGAAAAAGTTGTCTGTCCTGGGGTGGATTTATACTTACGCGTTTATGAAGGGCGCCAGCAGTTCCATATCAAGATTCATTTGCAGAGATCTTAGTCTCTGTCTCCTGCTGTTCCTGTCTCCTCTCACTTTAATCGCGAACTTTCAGATATGGTCGGAATATTGCTCCGTAGGTTCCGGTCTATCTCCTTTTTCAAAAAGAAATTTTGCAGTCTACATACTAAATCAACCATATTATCGCCGTAATTTAGCAATATATAATATAAGAAAGTGAATTTGAGAAATTTACGACTAAGAGTGTTTTCTGATACCCCTAGGATTTTCGATTCTTTGCTTCTGTAAGAGGGCATAAAATTTTATTACACTAGGTCCTGACATTCGATCTCAGTAAGCCAGTTGCTTCATAGAATTCCGAATCTTATAAAAGGTGTATAAGCTACAAAAATCATGTATTTCTGTGCAATTTATTTCAAATTGTAAGGCGAGAATGTCATCTTTCCAACCATGTGCATTATATTGTTTACTCATTTCTCTTTACAAACGTGTGAAAAAAATGACAGTACTATTGACTCAGAGCAGTCGTCCGCAAAACATCATGAATGTCTACATTGTCATTTTTTAGTGAATGTTAAGGTAACAAGCGCCTGGAAAGTGAAAGACTTAAACTTTTGCTCAAACTTTCCTTAAGTAATCATTCAGCCATTCTGCTCTAAAAATAAAAAATAAAAATCGGGGGTCACCTTGCAAATTTTGGTACTAGAGAAACAAATAACCCAAGATTTACTGATATTTAAATTCAAAATGGCCGCCATACCTGTGTTAACTCTGTGGAGAAAAATAATATTTTCGAATTTTTTGAAAAACTAAGCCCGTTAAAAGTTTTCTTACACCAAGAACTTTAAAATGAACCCCCACAAGTTATATAAAAGAACAGATTTGTAAAAGTTTTAGTCCGAATAACTGTCCCCGAGGCGCATTCTACCTTAATATACTTTGCAATTCCGTCCATAGTCTCTGATAATAGCAAAAAGATGGCAGGTGTGTGATTCCTTGAGTAGACCTTGAAGATACCCTAATAACCTTATCCTGCTCTTGAACAGTTCTCGACAGAATATCTAGGTCACACGTGCAATAATTAATTAATCACTTT
The DNA here is from genome assembly GCF_041260155.1 of Ptychodera flava. Lineage (NCBI taxonomy): Eukaryota > Metazoa > Hemichordata > Enteropneusta > Ptychoderidae > Ptychodera > Ptychodera flava. The sequence continues at coordinate 14,208,265 of NC_091929.1, read as the reverse complement.
GTTGATGACATTTGTGCGGAGACATCTGTTTTGTACAGCATGAGACAGATCTAATTTACGTTTCTCTGAACTTAGCACATTTACATGATCGTTCACTGCCTGTTGCGCTGTCAATGTCACTTACGTACCGTCCCTGCTGTCACAGACAAATAGAAAAAGACTGGCAACGGGTATTGTTCAAGGCGTGAACCGGTTACGTAAGTCCTCCATGTACGCCTCGCCTCAGGTAGCTCTCGCCTCTCTTTTCCGAAGATTGCCGACCATGCACCCTTCGGTAGTTTCCGGATTTTCGCCAATTTTTAAGCGAAAGTATGTTCGGCAAAGTTTGTGTTATTGTTGTCATGTGGTGCTGAGTGGAATCGGCATGCTGGCGTAAACGGGAAAGTTTTGAGCTTCGGGAAAGCGAGTTTTACCATTTTAAAAATTCCTCTCACATTTTTATGAATATACAATGAGTGTGTTTCAACCAAACTTGAAAATCTTCTATCGATACTGTCTGGTTTTACTCAATGGTTTACGGTCAGTCATATTGTCTATTAAAAGTTGGTCATTGAAGGACGTGTTTATGAAACTGCGGGCGTGTTATGTTTTGATTGGCGTGAAGCAGTGTTTCTGCCCTGAGAGCTCACAAAGTAAGTATGGTTGCTACGCGACTGGCAGCACGATGCCATCTCGTCGTACTTTTTGCATAATCTCGTGCAATTATCAACCACGAACAAAGGTCTCAAAAAAATCTAACACCTGTGAAGCTCATTTTAATATGAAAAGGCCATAGTCTACCGAGACGACCATGGAACAAAAGCCATGCCGCGTTGCAAGTCTGTTTCTTCTATTTGTCTGTGCTGCTATATAATGCTCTCCGGATCAGTTTGAAAAGCTGCCGTCGCGCAATTTGAAACGCCACGACTTTGCGTCCGGATTTCATCAGGCTAATTACCCTCTGGACAAAAGTGTCTACGAATAGGGGCAACAAAATATGGCGTCAGTACCCTCATTAGCTGATAGAAACTGTAACGTCAGCTTTGTGTAATCTTGCAACATAAAACTCGGCGGAGTTATATGTCAGGTATCCAAAACGAAAAACACATGCTCCGTTTACGAGATTGCGTCTTTTGGTTCTCTGAAGAAAATAGATGTCTTTGGAATACACGTATCTGTCACAGTAATATATGTTTGAGTTTCTCTGGCAAAACACGAACTTTACTGTCTGATATGATGAATGCCCTCGGCTATTATGCGTGACATTTCCAAACAATGAACGGGGCGAGATAATAACCCGGCGTAGAAATGTCAGCACGTTTGAATTCACGCCTGAGTTGACTAGTCACCGAATGCATCTGACGGTTCAGGGCTGTAACCGAGACACATCTTTTTGATTGTCCGAACCATCTCAGCACGGTGTAAAGTAGCAGTAATACACCTAGCAAGGGTTGTAAAATCTGCATTACATGTTCATTTTTAAGAGACCCTGGGGCCCCGCTTGAGGGTGAATAACTGATGTCAGATTCGCAAAGAGAATTTTGTCATTAATTGGATGTAAGCTTTCGGTGATGATGATGATGATGATGATGATGATGATGATGGTTGTTTTGCTATTGACTTTTCGTTATTGTTCTCCTTGTTGTTGACTGTAGTGCTTGCACTGAAAATTATCACCGCTGACGAAATAGCCATGTCCATCACTTTTGTGGTGTAACTCTACAACAGAAACGTGGAAAGCGAACGCGCAAACAGACAAATACTCAGCAAAGGCAAAAGCTGTCACATGATTTATTGACCTTACAGTATGGTACCTTACTAAGAAGTGATTAAGTTTTTTCGAAAACTTTGAGCATTTCCCGCCCTACACTTTTATTCGTATGCATAAATGTGCATGCATTACCACGAGGAGATTAGACCTTGAAGACAGTACAAATATAATTGTTACCATTTTACCTGTCTTTCATTTGTAGACGATATTAAGACACTAATTAAAACGAATATTTTGGCAACTGCTGATATCAATGCGTGCGTATGTGCCATTTGCCCTTGTTGAGTAAACTTGCTTGGAAATGTCCAATCTTGGTGCAGAGAGTTCAATGCTGTTGAGGAGTGAACATTGTGAATAGTTGCGATTTCTCCATTTGCATAGAGCCGTATATGGCTTTGATTCTCGATAGATCTAATATCATCACCGTAAACTGTAAAGATTTTTCTGTGTCACGGAGAATGCCTTATGTTTGGAGATATTTTGTAGCTATTCTTTCTTTTAAATTCTAGACTAAATATGAGTCGAACGAAAAGAGAAAGTATTCAGTGAATCAAGGTGCAATTTTACTCTCATAGCAGTTTCATTTTTTTTCGCACTTTATTGAACAGAACTTCAAAACACCTGCCATGAGATAGGCAGATGCTTACAAAGCAGGGGCAAATATCGTAAACAAAACACGAGTATATGACATTTTACAGTTCAGTATTGACCTATCCTAGTTAAATTCCTCTATGCCGTCAAATCACCAAGGAGGCACATGTTAACTCACATGGAAACAGTTGACACTATTGCCTGCATCTTTTCCAGAATGTATCACCCATTAACAATGTACTGGATCAATTCTGTCTCCTGATGGAAAGGGGCATTCCCAATTGTCAATAGCAAACCGAAAAAAGCTTGCAATGGATTTACAATCAATATGCCTTGCATGTATGAATATATGTATGTATGTATGTATGTATGTATGTATGTATGTATGTATGTATGTATGTATGTATGTATATATGTATGTATGTATGTATGTATGTATGTATGTATGCATGCATGCATGCATGCATGCATGCATGCATGCATGCATGCATGCATGCATGCATGCATGTATGTATGTATGTATGCATGCATGCATGCATGCATGCATGCATGCATGCATGCATGTATGTATGTATGTATGTATGTATGTATGTATGTATGTATGTATGTATGTATGTATGTATGTATGTATGTATGTATGCATGCATGCATGCATTTATGTATGTATGTATGTAATGTTATGTATGTAATGTAATGTATCTATGTATGTATGTATTAATGTATGTATGCATGCATGCATGCATGCATGTGTGTATGTACTCTGCTCTGTGTATCTACACACACAGAAGAGTAAATTGGAATCGCTAAAAAGTAATAGTTTCGGCTGTGTACACAGAACAGTATCTCGCAATGAATATAGAGATATACTGGGGTGTTAATATTGAAGTAATAATCCTGGGTTCTATTATATTGCACAAAAGATTGATCGAATCTTCGCTTTCGCTTTTCACAGAGGATGGCTGAAAGGGCAGGTGTCGAGAAATTCAATTTACACCCTTTCACGGTGAGAAGATTGAGAACATATGCCTATAACGGAAAGGAGGCGTTATCGCCGGAAAACGCGAGCGCTATCTCAGGCGTACAGCCAATTAGGATAGATTGACTCAGATTGCACTGCTGTGAACCAGACTGTTTCATTTGTTTTAATGCCGGGTCGTCGAAAGTAATGTACTTGCGCTGAGCGTGTCAGTAAAGTTACCTCGAGGAGACTTTTAGGCGGGAAAGTAGTTCTCTATTTTTCATTTCATCTCAAGCCGCGGCAGTAAAGAGTCAATTTTACCGTGTGAGTAGGCGGGGACGGGAATTGTTGGACGATGAAAATAGTCACACCACGGGTTTGTGAATTCACCAAACGATAATTAAACGTTTGAGGGCTTCTGCACGCTCACTTGCCATCGGTATATTTTAACCCATTCACCCCAATTGCCTGTACGCAGGTCCACGCCTACACTAAAGAGATCAGTTTGAACCAAACCCTAGTAGTGAAAAGGTTCGTGTAATTTTATAGACCAGAAACACTCGGAGAAACAAGACGGTTTATTCTGCGCCGTCACAAAACGACTAATAGTTTTGTTATTTCCTGTGAAGTTTCGTGATGGTATTAGGACAATTTAACAAGCAGTGCGTCAACACTTCACTCTCTTTTCATCGCTGCATGGTCGAATAGATTATTCTTTATATGAACATGTTTGTAGGAATTTGTAATGCTCTTGCATCATCAACACAAAGAAATGTTCGTTGCGACGGCGCCTTTTTGTGCACTTCTCCTTTCATAGGTGGGACATCATTGACTTTTTGCTCTCACTGCCTCTAAAATTCACCTTTCTGCTTCATTTTAGGCACTATAACCTTTATTGTTGACAATATGTCCGCTAAACGCCGCACTGTCAAATTTAAACGCAATTAGAACAGCGCCCTCATCAGCGCACAGCTTTACTGACGGACTGTTGTAACAGAGAGTGTTTGCGGAAACAACACACTTTAGCGCAGAATGCCAAAGGATCGGTTTATATTTACTTTGTTTTATTTTCACTAAGCATAATTACAGTGTCCAGTTTTGTATAAGAAGCTTTATGTTGGCAGTAATCTCTTGGACTGTACCTTAGGATATTATTCAGGCATTCAAATTTACTCATGCAGTTTTTGTATAAGTAGCAACCAGAGACAAACATCTTTCAGTGAGTGCAATAATGTAATGAAACTTAATATACAAGAGAGTTACCCAGACTTTAAGGCGCTATCAGAACAACTCCGAATCGAAGTTTCCGTTTGTTGCAAGACCAAGGTATGCATGTATGCCTCAACAATAAGTAAAAAAAATTGATAACCCTTGAGTTATTGATGTATTCAGAAATTGACATTCATCAATGGAGCTATCCATTAAATTGACTACGATTATTAATTGATAAGAGCCGAGTGAGTTGATTTATTGATACTTGCTCACGCGGGAAACGACCTTGTGGCGCTCTGACAAGGTCAGTTGGTACGTGTATTGTCACCGTCACGTCTGGAACCCTCTGTTTGGAAATACATGTCGGAACAGATTATCGTATTTGCATACTTATCTGACACCCGGCAATTGATATAAGCCATTAGTGTTCATTAATATCAATATATTTGCTTGTATGATTGAAATGATTTTCTCTGTAAAGATGTCACTTTGCGTTTCGTGGTTTAGAGATATATTATAGATGTCATGAAGACAATACGTAAAACGCGTTGCTTATTTGCTTCTTCTTGGCTTAACTGTCGAAGTTGGCCAATAAACTCATCATTTAAAAGAGTTATTCTAATTTTCTGATGTTCATTGTGTCATGTCTTTGAATTTCACTTTGTACATGGCGAAGAATGACTTGAACTTGACGACTTGAGTGCTTTGTGACGTATCATGCGTTTTGTTGGATTTGAACTTCTGAATCGCCATAGACTCAACATTGAAGATTATACAGCAGAAAAGGACATGTTTTCCTGACTAGCCCTAAATTTCTCGAATAAATCCCTTTTCACTCGTAAGGTGCACAATTTCTCGTTGCAACGTAAAACTTAGTTGATATTGCTCGTCTGAACCACCTTTATATTTACTAAGATAAAGTCATATTGTCGATCTGAAAGAAGTTTCAAATAAAGAAATGAGATGTCGGTAGTTTCCTTCTGGCGTGAGCGTATCTACGGAAGAACCTACAAAATGCCAGGGTACGGCACTTTGCAAGGTTAACGCTAGTGCCGCCATTAAAAAGGGAATGAAAGATTAAGTCGCCTTGAAACAGGTAGTGGAAAATAGCTGGGCGATCTGACAGGTCATTAATTTACATACGAAAAAGATTATGTACAACAATGGATCCGTTGGGAACACCGTCACTGATTATTTTGTGAGTTGGCGCGTAGGTCAGAATACGAGGTAGACATGAAGATTACATGGAATGACATATGCGTCGTTTGTAGTCTATACAACGTCAACGCTCTATAGCAGTACCTCTGGCATTCATAAATTTCCATCGTTTGATGGTAACTTTTGTCCGCAAATTTCTCATTAGCCTAGACGAATGCTGACAGATTGAGTTGATAATGCGAAGTCAACGTTATCTGAAATTCTTTGGAACAAATATTCTCACCGTGACATTCTTCATTCCGTAATCTTATTTTTTTCTGTTCCAACATGTTTAGCTGAGAAACGATAAGACGAAATTGATTTTTTTGCTCGCGCGATGCCGTAGCGAAGAGAATTGAAATGCTTATCGTACACTGAAACCTTTAAGGGGCAGTCTACAATCCCTGGTTATCGCATCAGCGGTTGTTGACAATGACTGATTATGTGATTTTCGTCCTTTGTTCTCCTCGGAAAGTAATGCACAGTTAGTCGATTTGCTGGGAGATATAGTTGATAAAAACCTGCCCGTTTAAGTTGATCCAATCAACCTTTGTTCTTTGGCAGAATGGTGTGAAGAAAATGGCAGATTGCGGGCCAAAACTTATTCAACATTTTAGGAAATCCTTCTCCATTCTTGAAAGAAAACACTTGTTTGACCTTTATTTGGCGTAATGGGAAATATCTAACATTTTTGATTCATGAAAAAATCCTCTTTCTAATCTTTCTGCAAGACTCTGATATAATCGCTGTATTTAAACTGAAGCTCGATTTTCTCACTACATAACTTTAGTTAAATTCTGTTAGACAAGCTGAAAAATAACATTGTCCTTATCTGATAGTTCTATAAAAATGACATTATTGGATCCTTCGCTCGAAATTGTGTTGTGACAGTCGATGATCGATGTCAGATTAATGTAAACAAGATAAGGAAATAAATGAAGTATTAAATTGTAAAAGTTATTACTTGGACTTATTAGGATCGGAAGTACTCTATTAATATCGTAATCACAAAGAGCACGTATCGCAAATAAGTCATTACTGACTAATCTACTTGATTTATCGCTTATTTGTGATATCAGTGATGGAATTTCAAATTCAATCACTTGCCAGTACATGTGAGACACGAACTGGCATTCTGTACGTGCAACGCAAAGCCAGCCAGAAGATCATAATGAATGTTGTACGTACATTCAAGAGATATTCTGTAGAAATCTTGACAGTGACAAAATTAAAAGTGCTTTAAGATTAGTTAGCATATACCATCGCTACAAAACCTCGGTATTTTTCCCGTTATCTAGGTTTATGATTGGAAATATATCATTTTCAGGATATCTTCTTAAACGAAATGCTGAACTAGACGTATGATTGGGGGCGGTATTGCTTATGACGTGCTGGTCCACAATATGGCGCGGCAAACACAAAGTAGAAATAAGTAGTTCAGCTCTTTATTTATTTCTGTTATTCTAACAGAACTTGGTGATAGGATCAGGTGATTGCTGTCACTTCGAACAGAAATATAGTCAAGGTTGGGTGCTGGACGTACGAAAGTCGTTCCGTGAGAGAAGGTACTTACATTTTCCACTGAAAATCGAGTTTTATGGTGACGAATCCAAGAGGCCAGTCTCAGATAACCATTAACTGGGATGTGAACATAAATGATAGATGAACGGCGCCTTCAATTGCATGCTGCTGATATCTGAAGCACTCTCGGGCATATATTTTACTTGAAAGGCGAAGAGTTAGGCATATATTTTACTTGAAAGGCCAAGAGTTAGGCATATATTTTACTTGAAAGGCGAAGAGTTAGGCATTATATTTTACTTGAAAGGCGAAGAGTTAGGCATATATTTTACTTGAAAGGCGAAGAGTTAGGCATATTTTACTTGAAAGGCGAAGAGTTAGGCATATATTTTACTTGAAAGGCGAAGAGTTAGGCATATAAGCTGTTCAAGGACATGGATCTTTCTGAACATATTATATTCCACGGAAGTTACTGCACTTTTTCTCAATCTTGTCGAAATTAAATGACGAAGATGTTTTGTTTTTCTTTGTTGTGCAGACGTGTAACTTTTGAAGTTTTACGAAACAAAGGCACCTGCGTGACTGTTTTTATAAATTCAGTTTGTCGAAGTACTGTAGCATTTTGATAAAATTAGATTTTAGGTTTACAAAAGCCGGCCGACAGTTTATCTTTCACAAAGACACTGAACCAGTTTTAAAACGTTAGTATAGCGTATCGATTCTCCTATTATGTCTGTCTATTTATTAAAATGACTGTTTCTTTTCAAGGTCTTTGGCTTTCTTCCAGAATAATTAATTGCTTTGCCAGTGGAGCATCTAAATTCTATTCCCAAGTCACGTGCAACAGGTTATCACCTAGCGTCATTGACCTGGTCAGCATAACGACCAATATTTGACTTAACTAATTGGCTGCCCATTGCTGTCGTCCCTTATTACTGTACATCATTATCTATTACATGCACGTCTAGTCCAGACCGTGCTAGTAGGTTATACTGCGATAGAAACGAGTAATCGGCCGTGTCACTCGACCATTAGTGCAATTACCGTGTTTCTCGTTTGATTATTGGAATTGTTCAATTTCCTTGCCTAGCATTTTCCTGATTACTTTCGGTCATCGTTATAAAAAAATAATGATGTAATTGAGGTCCTCAAACGCGGAAGAGAAATTGACTCTCCTAGACGCGCGCGGAGATAAATTTTGGTCAAGATAAAATTCTGACTATTTGTAGCTCATGCCGAGTTCTCGTTAAATGTCGCGAGACTTAGACTCCGTTGCTGACGTTGTTGTTGTCTGCGCTGTCGATGACTCGCCGTTTGACCCGTGACGCGAAACAATGCCCCGCCATCCCCTTACCGACGAAAGATTCTATAAAGTCTCCTTCAGCTCCTATGATGTCCTACTGAACTGAAACAGACCAATCTCACAATTTAAATCAATTATATTCTGTAACAATAACTTAACATCCTCGAATCTTGATTCAAAATACTTTAGAAAATTAAGTTCTCTCCATAAAATGGTTAGTATAACAAGTCAAAATATCTTTGACCTTATGGAACCAAGAGATAAATCTTGACATCCATGCACTATATCCGTCATCATATATCAAGCTCCTGCTCCCATCGTACCTTGCGACCGAGCTAAGTTCACTAACGTGTTCTATCGTTATATTCGATGTGTCAACACAAGGCTTGTATGTACCCTTAAGGCAAGAGTGATTAAAGGGATACAGTCGTCGGAACTGCGCTCAAAGGTCGTATGGGACCCATACGACCAATGTAAACACTGAATCCAAAGAACGATGGTGATTGATGAAAGTAAAAACATGTCTATCATAAACTACATCGTATGATTTAAATGTTGCAGCTATGATGATGAGGTGCATCTACATCAGGCCTAGGTAAGAAATATTAGCAAAGCGTACGGTCCATATCGTCAGGATGGAATTCTAGATAGCTAAGCTACGAAGTCCCACCTATGAGATGTAAAACACAGATAGTTGATGACAAAATCTAGGTTGTCAAGACGCAATTTTGACGATTTTTCCCGTCATACATGCCGTTTCAACATGGCGGCCTAGGATAACGTCGATGCGAAGGCAGCAGTCGTGGTAAGTTTTTACCGTTATTTTTAGTTTTGAAGTGAGAAATCGTGAAAAAATGTATCGCCTTCCGGGTCAAATATCATGGAAAATGCCCTCGTGAAGTATTTTTGTCGAACGTTTGGTATTTTTAGATAAGATAGATGTTAATTGCGGACTGCTGTGGGTCTGCTAAGCTGATCTGTGCGATATCCATAGAAAACCACGTGCGTATCAGTACAAGTATGGTACACGGTATGGTGCAGTGCAGTGCAATTTAAGATCTCAACTCGTTGACTTGGTCGTATACAACATGCGACTTCTACCATCTGATCTTTGAGATTACCGTATGTGCAGGGTCTAGCTTATTAAATGGTACTCATGCAAAGTTTGCTCTATTTCCTATTAGTATTTGCAAAATCGCACAGATCTGCTGGTAGACCCACAGCAGTCCGCAATTAACATCTATCTTCTCTAAAAATACCAAACGTTCGACAAAAATACTTCACGAGGGCATTTTCCATGATATTTGACCGGAAGGCGATACATTTTTTACGATTTCTCACTTCAAAACTAAAAATAACGGTAAAAACTTACCACGACTGCTGCCTTCGCATCGACGTTATCTTAGGCCGCCATGTTGAAACGGCATGTATGACGGGAAAAATCGTCAAAATTGCGTCTTGACAACCTAGATTTTGTCATCAACTATCTGTGTTTTACATCTCATAGGTGGGACTTCGTAGCTTAGCTATCTAGAATTCCATCCTGACGATATGGACCGTACGCTTTGCTAATATTTCTTACCTAGGCCTGTTCATATCGTGCACCAAATACATTGTTTGTAAACGAGAGACTCGCACAGGCGCAATTACGACGACTGCTTCTCTTTAAATTCCTTGTTACGCGTCCACTACAATTTTTGACACACACAGGGAAAATTTTACACTCGTACGTTTCAAATTTCCTTGACAGTTTCCATGTAATATGAGTGCCCGTTCAATTATCAGAGCAGAAACTTCTTTTTCATCTATATAATTTACACTTCAATATGACATTGTGCAAGAATGCGTGCGTTTTTAGTACACTTTACACATTTCTAAAGAAATATTTGAAAGATCAAAAGCTGCGCGGTAACGTCCTATTCAATTACAATGTGTGTTTTTTTCAAAAAAATCTCCTAAAATCTACGTGCGTGTTGACGCAAAACAGCGAAAGTAAATACTTCAGCAAATTTAAAATGACAAGGATTTTCTCCAATCCAATTTAACAATATCCCTAGGAATGACCTAGTTTGCCGTATCTTCGCGAGGAATATAACAGTATTCACACTGGAATATGCAAATACTGCTAGTATTTTGAGGGAAACTTGAATGTCAACGGATTCTTTGAGGTCAAGTACGTAATTTCAGAAAAATAAGTGAATCCCTGACGAGGAAATAGGTTCACCAGAGATAAGTGTGTCGCCTGCAGGTTGATGTGTAGTTTCCATGGAGCCAGGAAAAAATACATTCTCAACTGAAAGTACCAAAGACCAGCCCTCATGATATTGAATATATAGCCATATTGAATACGGAAAACCCCAAGCAAATGAAATTTAAAACTTATCTTCTGTATGTTTTCTGTTTAAAACATTGCCCTCGCTTATTTGCTTCATGTTTATGACTGAGTTTTAGTCCTAACTAGAACTAACTTGGCTACAATAACATTGCTTATTATAGACATTATACACAAAATGTTTTACTGACAAAAGGCTGACAATCTGTATTCTATGGAGAACAATAAGAAAACGTATTTGCCTTCTTGACAAAATAGCAAAAATGTCAAAAGTGATAGCTATTGCTCCTTTAATTTGCATATTTCCATCTGTATGCAAAATAATATCAGAGACAGACTTCAGTAAACATACATCTGTAATACGCAGTTGCAATCCAACGTGATCGCCGCCATAATGAAAATACCCGCAACTGTGTGTAGTCGCCTCATCGTCGATTAAATCGAGTCAGATACCTAGTACCAACCGGAAGATGACTAAAGCATTCATCTCCCCGTCCACACGTGCTTCGGGGTTCAATTTACCACAGTTCCCGGTATTGAACCTTCTCGCGTACGTCTCCCTCGTCCCGCATCACCCAGCGGTTTGCCGCCTGAAATTGAGCGACAGCCAGCGAGAGGAACACGTATGTACACCATTTTTCAGTAGAGCATGTTGCCATTATTCGTTGCTTAACATTTTCCGTCTGTTGTAGATGTCCATTTCATATGTTCCGGTGTGTAAGCAATCACATTCGTGTTATGTTTCATTACGAAGGAACCGGCATTTAATCGTGCTTTGCATGCCGTCAATGGTTGGAATAAATGCCGCGGGCTTTGTATCGTCGTTATTCCTTATGAATGTCTTAAAAATCATGAACTTTTAGAAACAAGGACTGGGATCTCAAAGATGATTTAAATTTTTGCTATATTTGCAGTTATTCGGTATCAAACAGCGTTAACGTTTCTACAACTTCCTCGCTGGTTATATTATGAGAAGTAAACCTTTAAGGTGGTCGATACATCGCCCTCGTTTCCTCAAAACAATTTGTTCAGCCCTGCCAAAAATCCTGAACTCGTAAATCCATATCATGTCAACCTTTCTCGGACAGGAGAATAAGGGTATTTGAAAATAACTCTCATGTCAGCAATGGTTAGATTTTGCAGCATGTATAATTTACCCGACGATGTTGCGCGTATGTCAGTTTTGCAAATCTCGTATGACCCAATTGCCATGATTCCTAGTCGAGAATGTCTTAATATTAATATATCGGTGTTATCTATGGGGTTTTGGTGATCACAGCCGAGATGTCGATTCATTACCGGCTTAAAAAGCCCAAAACAACTGATATACTGGATGTGTTATAAAATATACATTAAGATGAAAGATTCATTGTGTAAGAATGTTTTATCGCCGGCGCCATCTCATTAGCTGTCACGGTCGATATGTTTTCAAATTGGGTAAATAATGATGAATATTACGCGTCGCAAAGAAAATTGTCTGGACTCAATTTTTCCCAAGCCGACCGACTTAAATGTGTGAAGAGCTGGCGCTCCGAAAGACAAACATACGAAATTTGATTGTATTTGAAAGGGTTGCGCCCACCGTCGCGTAATTAAGCATTATAACCTGATTGAATGACACTTTTCCTCTCTAACATCTCTCGGATATTGAAGCATTCTGCAGACTAGCATGAGAACCTTCGTGGCCGTCTTTTCTCATAAATTTGAAAGAAATTTACGGGGCCTGTAGTCTCTATTTAGAATGTACAATGCTCCTGGCAAGATGAGATCTACATGCTATGCGGGTGAGTTAATTAATTTAAACAAAACACAAACGTTAATGGCTGGATAGATAGTTTGAAATAAAATCATTTGTTGCAACATCGCTGCTATATATGCAAATTACCCTCTCTAATATTAACCTTATTCAAGTCAGTGCATGGTTAACCATGATATAAATGCCGTAGGTACATACCAGCAAACTTACACGACTTATGTATGCCTGATCTTACTCGTATCCTCAAATCACTTTATAAACAAATGACTGATATAATATCACCATCACCAGCTCAATATTTGCTAAATAAAGATGGCGTTCTAAGTGCGGGTTAGCGATCCCGTCATAAACGCGACTATTAATGGTTTGTTCCACTTGCATAATAAGTATTGCATTCTATTTGTGTGGTAAGGTGTTCAAATTGATCAAACAATATGGCGTAAAAACATTGCAATGCTTTAGGACTAGCTGGTATACTAAGTTGTGTCATATGTATTCACCAAAGACTCGATCTCACAAAGTATATAATATGTACACGTACGTATGTATGTATGTGTGTGTGTATGTATGTTTGTATGTATGTATGTATGTATGTATGTATGTATGTATGTATGTATGTATGTATGTATGTATGTATGTATGTATGTATGTATGTATGTATGTATGTATGTATGTATGTGTGTATGTATGTATGTATGTATGTATGTATGTATGTATGTATGTATGTATGTATGTATGTATGTATGTATGTATGTATGTATGTATGTATGTATGTATGTATGTATGTACATATACATTATGCGTGTTTCAGTATTTAGGAGAACCTTATATATAAAATAAAAAAATATATATATATATATATATATATATATATATATATATATATATATATATATATATATATATATATATATATATCTCGAAGTATATTGATGTCCTTGTTGGAAATTACAGTGTTCGATGCTAAAGCAGAGCGTTATAAATAATAACACAAAATTATTTCAAGTACAAAGTAATGGTATTTGTTACGTAAGTTTCATGCACCCTGCAATCATCAGATAGATGATTGCAGGATCATCTTTCATCATCATCTTCATCTGTCTGATGATTGCAGGATGCATGAAACTCAAGTAGCAGATACCATTACTTTGTACTTGAATTTATTTTGTTTTATATATATATATAATATATATATATATATATATATATATATATATATATATATATATACATTAATTTGTGTTATTATATATATAGTAACACAAATTAATGTGTATATATATTAATTTGCGTTATTATATATATATATATATATATATATATATATATATATATATATATATATATATATATATATATACACTTCTCCATAACCATAATTCTCGAAAAGATTGTATCACGGGATTGGGAAATAGGATATGAGGTAATATTTCAGATGGTCAATTACAGTCGAAGTGATAACCATATTTTGACATAATATCCGAAATGTCAATTTTTCAAAATGTGTTGTCGAGTATCAAAAGGATAAAAGCTTGACATTTTTGTTGAAAGATTTATACATGTTAGATAAAACAGGGACTTTCGGAACATAAATTATAGATGACAGTCAAAAGTCTGCGGAAGAGGCACATTACTACGGAGAATTTGATTTACTTGGGAGAGACACACAAATCAGACGAGTAGAGCCGCACAGTGCCGTTCTTTGATTTCAAATAATCGATTCCAGGTAGTGTCAATAGTTCAGAGGGGTCGTGGGGTTGATTACATCCTTGCGAGCATGCGTCGTTGTTTTCACTTCGTATGCGGTAAGCCTCTCCCAGATGAATGAAAATGGCAAACACCCGATGGAATATCGGTGTATTTTTGCATAGAGAAGCCATGTAATATTAACCATTTTCTAAACGAAACTTCGCAGTGCATTTCAAGGGTATTCACAGAAGCGTATGCTGAATGTGAATTCTAATGACTTTGTTCTCCCTAGCATCAGACAGTTGAAGTTTCAGGAGAGTTTACCGTACGCAGCATTTATCTAATCGTCTCAAAACGGACGAACTACGAGCAGACGTACGAGCTCGAACGACCAAATTACAAGTGACATAATGTGCCGCACTTTCATCATACAAGTGACGTATTGTCAGTATTTCTCGATAGCCTGCCTGTGTTCAGCTTACTTTGTGTGATCGAAAAAAACCTCGTTGTAATTTGAAGGAATATGGCAGGTTTGACTTCCCGGAGAACGCGAGCTGTCTGTCAGTGCCGTTCAAGCTCAGGATTATTTGTCGATCAAATTTCAGTAAATGTACCTACCTAGATGAAATCCTGTCTATAGGCTGAAATTTCGCCGAAGTTTGACAAAATGACATAGATTTTCAGGTTCAAATCCGACATTTTTGAGTTTTGAGTGCAGACAGAAATAAGTTTTGACTTTAGGCAACATGGCTGCGACCCCATGTTGACCCCAAGTGAAAAAGTGTTCGCGATCAAATCTTCCTATATTTTTTTCAGAATTTTCGACAAAATCATTGCTTCTTATATCTTTTGTAAAATATTAAAATAAAAAATGCGATGTGCCATGTCTCGAGATTTCTAAAAATATCGTTCGACGGAACATGAGCAGGCCCGCACAGCTGTTCCTGAGGATATGGCAAGCGTGTGAATCATAGCTTGGAGTGGACAGCAATTATTTTAGGCTTGGCAGTTCAAAGGTTTATCAATATCATCTTTATTCGAAAGATAGAGGAGAAAAAAACTGAGAAAATGTATAACTAAGTCTTCCTAGTACGGAGAAATGCGGCTGTGGTCATTTGCATAGTATTAGTCTCCTTGCTGGCAATTTTCAACGTGACCTAGTTGAGTTCAAAACAAATGTACGTATAGAAGTCGCACTTGGTTTTGGAGTTCATGATTGGAGGGGGTCTAAAAACAGTTCCCAATACAAACCGTACCTCCAATTTTAATAGGAATTTTACGGCCTTACGTCAAAATCTTGCTGTGAAAGTACAATGTCAGTTTTGAGACAATTGCATACCTCTACGCAGAGACCCTTCATTGCTAACAGTACAATACTAACTGAAGAATGGAGCAATAAACTTCCCAGTTTTAATAAGCTTACACATAGATTGTCCTATTTAACTTAAAAAACTCACTCACAAAGACTAATTCCAGTTGTTTTTACCACACGGCACAGCGTCTGGGATTTCGATGTGAAGGATCTAATATCGAAAGTGCCGCAATTGTTAAAGGTTTCTCTAATTTAGATTTACCAGAAATTAATGTTGTATCGAATTAGAAGTATTATATCACAATCACTCTCTCAGAGAGCGTGACATCATCAACTAATATTAACAACTGTGGCTAATCATATTCTAACAATAAGCAAACGTGCCGAATTAATATTATTAATGTTTTCCTTCAACCAGTTGACGTCATAGCCTTCGTTGCTTCCTAAAATTATTGAGCTATCTATCATCATTTGTATTGTAACAAAGTAAATATGCTATTGGCCGGAGTTGTATAATACTTTTTCTCTGGCCGCACTATCTCATGAAAGTGTGAATGTGAAAAGTACTGCTTTTTATCTTGCCACTGCAGCGATTTCAAAAAAAAATAATCAGGCAATTAGATTATAGCCGGGAGAAGAAATCTTTCAACATCATAAACAATCAGCAAGAACATTCACGCCCGTTCGTATTAGAAACATGGTAACCTATCGCAATACGATATCGTAGTCATCGTTATAAAATCTGCTGGTCTGCCATATCTAGTATTCACTGAATCAGCAACAGCATCATCATTAGGAAGTGAATCAATGTCATTGCTATTTGATTGTTAAAATGATTTCCAGTATTAATTTGACTCAAAGGTCTCAATAAAATTATCACCTGGCTTAGTAAAATTCATAACCATGAATTCTACAATTGTGTAATTTACCATATTTGAAACACACTCTTACATGCCCGTTCAAAAGGAAGCCATGTAGGCTATCGGAGAAAACAGCTTCATCGGCTGTCCAAAATTGCCAGCAGGTATTCACCATCTACAAGAATTGTGACTATCCTATATTTAACCAATAAAGCACACCCCGAGAGATTTTGACCAGTTCAAAACATATATGCACGAGCAATAGTGAGTGCATATGAATGGGTTAAAATCGAGTGATATACCGTCGCAGGGTGTGATTTACTGCTATTATATCATAACAGTATATTGAAATTCTGGCGTGGAACATCAAAAACGGATCTTTTCTCAAGCTGAGAGCTCGCGCGTATGCCATCCTTGGTATATCGCCAATACACCACGGTTCTTTTCGCATCTCGACCAATCAGATCGCTGTATTCGCGAGATCAATATACTGGTATGATATAATCATATATAATATTCACTGAATAAATCATATTTCATATCTCTCATTTTGTGTATTGTTTTATTTGTTTTGTGTTAAAATATTAGTATTAAATAAAACGGGTAGGAATTCCAAAATGATGTATTTCCAGTAATGTCGTCGAATCTTCTTTGTGCAAGTAAGTCACTGCACTAACTGTTAACTTTACTGTAACCTATCTATTCCTGTCCATCTAGATTTATCTGATTAATCTCTGTCACAAAAGGTCCCAAACTCAATCTGAATCCAATCTCCGATTTAGCAAACTGGAGCGATGGCGACGCATTGACTCCATTTCCAAGGAGAGACAACTTCGACACATCGCGCGATTGAATTATGCCAGTCGTGTAATTCAGTAATAAAGAGTAAATTCCCAGTCTTTCCTGCGTTTCTATTCAAAATACATTTTCCTGAAAACATCTATACTGTTCATTAAATTCAATTTATAGGGGAATTTGTGACGTGTGTAAGCAGTGCTCATCCAATTGAAAAACGTGGTTCAAACGTCAGCGTGGTTATAAAACTACCCATAAATTAACAACCGTCTCCAGCGTTATGTAATGAGTTTTTTCCCCGCACAACCAGCACTACTGCCTCAATAAGTCTGGGAGAAAACACACACGGGCATGAGTCACATCCGTTTGTGTCAGCTAGATGCGATTCTGAAGTCAGAGCGCAGATTTAATATGTATAGAGGGCGTCACTCTTGGCAATAGTCACTAACCTAATAGCATCGTCGGCCGAATCCATCATTCGCCAAATACGTTCCAGTGTTACTTGGGTGAAAGAAGTGATTCCCTGCAGCTAAGATAGTGCAAACTGTCCTGCACGATTTATTCGCGCTCATTTTGCGTTTTCCCAAATGCATTTTGTAGTCAGCGTTGAATTCTCGCGCTGAAAAAGCTGAACACATCACGCAATTGATGGTGTTTTCCTTGCGTGGGGACATAAAATGCGATAAGAAAGGCAAAAGTCTGTGACAATCTTTGCTCTGGTCTAAGATATGAATCATGTTTCTCGGCGAGTTCATAAATTGTGTTTTTTCCTTTAACCGTAAAAGGATCAATGCAACAGGCATCTCTCCAAAAATCGCTTCGATAAATTTGAGCTCGTCGATGCTTTATTTCTGTTTTGTAAGACCAGTGTGCGTACAAGCTAGAAATCGTCAAAACGCTTGTGATAGAAATGTGCAACAATTTTGATCAACCCAAAAAGTAGTCTATTTTCAATTTGATGATTTCTTTACTCCAATTAAGCATAAGATGACGTATTCATCTTCAATTTTAGAATATGTAACATGTTACTGGAATATGTCCGTATATAGGATACCATATTCAAATATTGATTTAATATGTTTTAACCAATAAATAACAGTCCGGCAAAAAATGAATGAAACAAACAGTAGATTGAATTTCTTCTCTTCACCGTACAGTATTTAAGTTTTGTTTCGGTTTTTGCTGTGAAAGTAGACTGAGTATTCCGCTAGGCTTGAGCGCAAACCGTCAGTATTTAGGGAATGTACAACACCATGCGCACATTGTGTCCTTTTCTTTCAAATTAAAGAACGCAATATTGATTAGCAGGAAATGGAGTTGATAACGAACTACACAGTACAGAGTCACTAATCGAACAGCTGTCCGCATTGAAAGGATAATTCAATAATTAATCCAGTGCACTCTGTGCAGGAAAAATATCGTAATAGTTCCATATTTCTGTGTTCTTGGAAAATGTAATTACGGTGGCTGAAAGTGGGGGAAGCCTGAATGAATAATTCTGTGGCTTTGATGCATGTAATACACAGACTCATATTCAAATCGACTCTCTACAAAGATAAAGAGTGCCTTCGGTTGTATTATCTGCTTGACGCTGTCTCATCTTGAAAGAACACTTCTCGCTATGTAAAAAGAGGTTGTCATAGAAACGCCGTTTACGAATAGCTGCCTAAACGTAGTGAGTCGAGGCCACGCGAGACAAGGCGTTATCGGTTGTGACCTTCACACCTGCTACACCATCGACGACAAATTTATCAATCAAGATGTTGTCGTGAACTTCTCCTGAGACGCTAGAGTGGACGTCTTGAGATGTTCCAAGCATGAAGTCAACCTACTGAAAACCAACCATGTTCGCTGTGACGAGATAGCAATACTCTACGGTACCTTTCCAAACATGCATATTCATGTATTGTAGTCACAGCGTTTGAGGAAAGGTATTTCTTATGCTAAGACATGCAAGACATACTTACAACCACCTTCCATCTTAGCATGCATCCGACAAACTTCTAAATTAAGACGTACTTTGGGGCGTACGCTATTATACTTAAAATAGTTATGGACTTTCACGATGTCGTGTCTCAGGGTGAAACCCTTTTATTTCTTTCCTATTGATTAAGATCCAAACGGCACGAACAGGTCTCCGCCTACACAGACTGTCAAATGAATGAAATTTGATACTCTTTAGAAAAAGCGCAAACGTCAGGGATTAAAGAAACAATTACCACTCGACCGTATTCAGAATGATTCATTGAGAACAAACAAGAAATGTCGAGTAATCAAAGTCTTATATCTCCTTTATTTGAGAATTTGCAAGTACGATCTGTTTGCACTTAGGTTAATACGCATATCCCAGAAATCTCAGAGCTTTGCAAGATCTAACTTCCTCTTTTGGTGTTTACACTGTAAAGTTCTGATGTTGAGTAACCTTCGTTTAAGAAATTAAGTAATGTATTTTTTCTCGCTCTCTCTTCAGTGTTGACGTTGCTGCAGACCGGGCTGGTGATATCTGGAGCCAGCATTGTTGTGGCGGCGGTGTTTGCCGTCTGGTGGAAGTACTGCGGTCATTGCGACCCGGAAAAGTGCAGGAAAAAACCAGGGCTTGAGGAGAAGATACCGATTGCTCCTGGCGGTACACCCAGCACCAGTGGATATCAGGTAAGAGCTGAATTTTGATCGTGTCTGCCATGTTAGTGATACCATGACCGGATATGTGACTGTCGTTTCACCACAGTCGGTGTGCTTTACATGTATGTATTAGTCAATTCATCTTGTTGGTGTTACATACGTCACTACTCACGGTCCCCTCATCAAATACCGCGCACAACTCAATGCTTCTAACTGTGTTAATGGTCTACCTTCAAGAAAAGATGTACAATGCACCTTTCAAAACTTACGAAACATTACCTTGTCAATGCAAATTTTCTGACGTACCGTTGACAAATCTGAAGGAAGACATCACGTGATCAGACCATATAAAAAAATGTGTTTTCGGTAACATGCCTCCGACATTTAGTGTAGGTAGGTTGGAGGAATTGTTTTTGTTGGCTGAGACCCACAAAATACGGTAAAATTTAGAGAATTTACTCGATGTTTTTGAAAATGCAAAAACAAATACCTAGGGTCGGTGGATTTTTTTTCTAGAGTCGATAGGGTTACTGGAAACACATATTTTTTATATGGCCTAACAGAAATCAACGCGAAGATTACCATTTTTTTATGTTGACTTCAATAATGTATCTCGCCCACTTAAGCTAATACCGTACATCATATTGCAATATTTATTTGAAAACTTCCAGCTTTTGTACGGGACAAAGGATGAATTTGAAAGATGGTTCAGTCACAGGCAGAAAAATCTCTAGGAATCGATGTAAACGAATTTAAAATGGGAGCTACAACCGTCTTCGTGCACGTTTTACATGATCGAAACTCACTTGACATTTCGCGATGCAAATTTTGACCCTGAATCTTTTACTTTCAGCAAAATTGAACGATCACTTTTTTATTTTGAGTATTTAATTATTGCCTGTCAATGAATACTTATTTTGTTTGATTCTATACACTGAACTAAACCAATCAGCGAAATTTTAAAGTCAATCGGTTTTGTTTGCCTACGACCGTGGTGTTGAGTTAAACTGTTTTCTTGAGCTTGTACACACGTTCGATCGTACAAAATGCAATATCCGGGAATTGTTGTATTTGGTCTTAAACTCCAAAAGCGTTCGCGGAAGCACCGCATGACGTCATTTGTCAATATTATTTTTCAAAATATCGATCCTTAATACACGTCATAACGTACCAGTATAGCGAGTGTTGTTTCGATTCTTCACTGGTAGATATGTAGATTTGACCTGAATTTATTGCCAAACTACGTCAGTTCGCGGTCGAACCCTGATATTGAACGACACTTCCAAACACTTCGTCGTGCCCTGCGTAATCAACCACAGCCCTCCTAATGGACTCGATAATTCAAGTTGAATTGGGAACATCCTCACTTGGGAACTAGAAGTCAACATTCTTACTCCAAAAATGGCATGCAATACATTTCTCTTGGCTTCCAATTTGTGATTATTTATCCCCTCCAGAATCGCTATCACGTTGAATGCACTCTCTCCCTGTCTCCGCTCATGAATATTTAAATTGCAGGAGGACAAATTGATCCGCTATGTAACCACGAGCGTTTCTCTCGCCTCAGGGCGTCAAGTTTAAATTAAAATAAACCGGGGATACTTGCAGTGTGATGGCAAATGTGGGATAGAGTATTTGCTAATGGAAAACAGAGTGTACCAATTTACTTCGGTTGTGATTTTCGTCACCGATCGTTGAGAGCCACACTTTGTATGCACAGCTACTTGTTACTAATTAGATAAAGGCGAGACATGACACTTTCTCCAGACACACTGCTGGTCTGTGGTTAAGACAGGGCTGTTTAATGATTTCCTTTTAACACAGTCTGACTGTGCTACAGTTCTCAAATCACCTTGAAGCATATCACTGCTTCCTACAATTTCCTTGAAGACCATTAATTATGCAAAGGAGCACACAATTGACCGGAGTTACAGGAATTGAATTAATTTTTATCCAAAGTACGTCATTAATTCGATGGAAAATATTTCTTTTAAGCATCACGTGGAATACAGACATATTTGTGACTTCATAATGTTTCTAGTCACATTTATCTTCGTGACATTGAACTTTGTGACATGGTATAGAGGGCTTATTTCATTAATGATATTCTATTTGCGACAGCTTTTACAGAGATTGTCTCATTTTGCATCTAAGAATTCATTTCATGCTTTTTTACCTTTTTACATGTTCCATATACAAACAGATAAGGCATATGAGATTGAATCTTTCTCTTAAGACGTGTGTACAGTTATCCCCGGTTTCTGTAAATCCCTTTGATAAAACCGTAACCGGCTTAATACCTGTCAGTTCAATATACTATTTTCAGAAGAACGTGCCCATTAATGTTGTGAGGCACAGGGCAGAAACATGACGAGTGATGGTATTCAGGAAGACATGTAAAATTCCAAAATTCTATTCTGTTGATTCTTTATTCTGCCTGGCTGAGGCAGCCTGCTGTTTAGATTTGATATCAAACGAACAAACATAACCTGCCTTTCTATGCACGTTTTAAAAAATCATCATTTTTACCTGTTTATATTCATTCTGCCGTCCTAATGTACTCAAAGTTGCTTCATGTTGATATGTTATCGAACTCATATTCGCAGACCGTTCCGTCAAGGTTATGTATGATTAGCTAAAGTGCCACTGAAACAATTTAGCATAGGTATTAAATCCACTAGATATTTCGATAATGTATTGGTCAAAATCACAACACGTTATGTTTTAAATCGTTGGAACTTTGCTTGACGAACAATTAGCAGTCAACATTGGTTTTAATGGCATGGGGCAGTGGAACTTGATCTAAGATAGAATATAAGTGTAGCGATTACTTAGGTAACATAGTGTAATATCCAATTACGACATTCAAAGGCGACTTCCTGCATCCCTTACCCTCGGATTACTGGATGTGTGAAGTACCCGTTAACACGTTGACAATCTCTTGTTCTCCATCGAATTTTTTATCGATTTAATGATAAGTTTCCCCTTAGATAAATCTGATGAAGAAGTGGCAAATACAGCTATAATATCCAACAGCTACCTACATTCCTGATATTCAAACAGGTATAGGGTTTTATCAAATGAGTTGACAGACACGTTCAACGTTCGAATATTACAATCGGGGTAATAAGGTAACTGGGCAGAACGTCTCTGAAATAACATTAAAAGTAAAGTGTTATGTGTTGTTTACAAAAACATGATACAAACGAGAACGAAAACATAAATATTTAGAGGAATGGAAAGGACACTTTAGATAAATAGATTGACGGATGGAAGGATTCACGAATGGGTTGATGGGCTAACTGATGGACGCTAGGGGCAGACAGACAGACAGATAGACAGCAGACAGATAGATAGACAGATAGATAGACAGATAGATAGATAGATAGATAGATAGATAGATAGATAGATAGATAGATAGATAGATAGATAGATAGATAGATAGATACATAGATAGATAGATAGATAGATAGATAGATAGATAGACAGAGAGATAGACAGACAGGCAGATAGACAGACAGATAGATAGATTGATAGATATATAGATTGTGTAGATAGATAGATAGATAGATAGATAGATAGATAGATAGATAGATAGATAGATAGATAGATAGATAGATAGATAGATAGATAGATAGATAGATAGATAGATAGATAGATAGATAGATAGATAGATAGATAGATAGATAGATAGATAGATAGATAGATAGGAAGGGAGTTGACAGTTGTAGACTGATTTATAATACCACGAATTGCTGATGGATGGACAAAATAAATGACAAACACGCTGTTAGAAACTACATAAATTTTCGTCACTTTAGATAGTTCTAAATGCAAGAACCTCGTCAGTGTTGAAATGGGAAATGCTGTCAGGAAATTAAAGGTGTGCCTGCTCACTTTTCAATAAGTCAACTACAAATAACAAGGACTGTACGGGGTTATTTCCTGCGGTGATGTTTATGGGCTATATCCGCGACATTACGATGTAGGCTTGCAAATGTGTACAAAATTTGTAGAAATCTGTACAAAAACGTGATCGTTAATCATGTTCTTTATCTTTACGTCCTCATATTTATTCGTATATCATCCTAACTTGCCACGTCAAATGCCAAAAAAACAATTTGTAACACGGGAAAGTCACCATTTTTAATAAAATCTCATTTCAAAAAAGGCATATATCAACATACATTCAGGGAATAGTTGATCCCCTTTGACGATGGGACCATTCCATGCATTTAGGTCTTATTTGCGGCAACGCATGAGGTTCAGATAAAATGGGGCGCTAAAATGGGTATTTTGACCCCGGCGCAGCTCATCCGAACCATCAAACAGCATGAGACGGCCATGCACATCGTAACAGGTGAAGTAATAAGTGACTCTCGTAAAGTCACGATACCTTTCAGAGAGTAATAAGCTTTGTCATTCGTGGCGCATTGATTCATGTCTCATTTTATCTTGTTATCAGTCCACATTAAAAGTCATCGTATCATAAGATCGAAGTCATAACATAATGGAAAGAGCATATAAATTGATGACTTTTTGGAGTGCAGAATGCTAATATGTACACACAAGTGTGTGTGCGTGTCGTGTAAGCGCTTTGAAGAGTAGGTGTTAGTTATTTATATTGACTTCCCACAGCGCATGCCATGAAATATTTTAAATATGCAAAAGACTTGCAAGCAATAAATAATGAAAGGATCGTGTTGTATTAATCTGGTAACCTTCTGACGACTATAGAATAAAACGGTGAAAAGGTTCGTCTGTCCAAATGATGTTGCATCTCGCATTTGCATTCAAGTTCAGATGTTTCAGTATTATGGACAGGTCAAACCACGATTCTATCGTGTCGTTAACGGTAAACTGACATGATATTGCCGTCTAATTAGCTTTGTGATTCACAGTCCTTCCTCGCAGGCATGGTAACCATGATGCTAAAATCATGTTTAAAGAAGTAAATCCGAAAATTTACTTCTCTTTTAAAGTCTCCCAAATAGGAAACTAAGAATTTAAAACCTTAATCAACAGGTCGTTTAAAATATATTTAAAGAATTTTTGACAGACATTATTATCATATCAACCATGTCTTATTCACTATCATTTATCAAAAGTCACACTTCTATTAGTAATTGAGTACAATGATTTACTGAAATGCTTTCAAAAGTCAAATGTTGAAGTTTAATGGGCAGACATAACTATCAGTGCAAGTATGTCTCCTTAAAGGTGCACCTGTTCCAATTTTGCCACAGTTACCATGGAAAGAGAAAATCTAACCAATCACAGATTTTAAGCTGGTGGCCGCTTTTTAAAAACAGCGACCTCACATGGGCATTTTGAATACCAAGGAATGCCCCTTTGACCATATATGGGCATATTTAGATTACAGGTGACTGTATACCTTTAATTGGGGTTTACTATGCGTAATAATTACTATGAATAGTATCAATCTCCAAGAGAATTTCCTTATCAGCTGAGCACTATAGCTTAGCTTTGTGAACTTCCTCGGAAAGCCTGTTTTATAATACAAAATTAAAAATTAAAAAAAAAAAGAAATCTATGAGTGCATAAACAAACATAAAGTCAGCACAAGATCAAGTATAATGAATTCGATAGATTCTCATTATCTATTTGGACTTAGAAATCGTCTGTCTGTCGCGACCACTCACCTTACCCCGGAGGGCTTAAAGAAACACACTTGTGTGCCAATTAGCTGTGAAATCAGGAAAGTGTTGTGCCTTGGGTATGAAGCTGTTCAATAGAGCATTTAGCCGATTACATAAAATGATTCATGAAAATGACGTCATCGTCTCCATACTACCTTGTCAGCTAGGATGACCAACAGAATAAGACCTGTGTACAATCAGACGTTCAGATTCAGCATGGGTAGTTGAAAAAGTTCTGCTGTCTTGTTCTGCAAAACAGGTTTTTGCCTGACATGACTAAATCGTTGCTTTTTGTTTGCTCTTTATGAAGGAGACAGTTGTCGAGTAAAAAACGCTTCCCTTTACTCAGGGTAAGGAGTTATGACGTATAGCGGATTACAAAACAAAACAGTCTTAATCTCCTCGAAAACTACTCTGTGTCGTTCTAACTTTTCACCATATATTACCGCCTTGTGTTTGCGCGGCAAGACATGGGAACTTGACCTAGGCTAATCTGTAGTACAATTCAATATTGTAAGGGGGTATTTTTGTATTTTTATTCTATTATGGTGGAATTCGCCTTGGACAAACATTTAGAATTTCCAACTTTTACAATACATTTTTGTCTACCACTTGTGTGGGGCAGATTTTGATGCGCATGGGTTGAGCAATGATTTTACCACTTTATTTTTGTGAAAAAAAAACGAAATATATTATTTTTCCTCTGGAGTAAACGCAAGGATGGCAGCCATTTTGAATTTCAAGAGTCGGTAAAAATTGGTTAATTTTTTTCTCTGGTACCAAATTTTGCGCGGCGACTCCTGATTTTTACTCCTGATTTCGAAAGAGAACACTTTTAGAGTTTCCTCAAGGAAATTTGGGCAAAAGCTTACAACTCTCTGTTTAGAGGAGCGAACTACCTTAAAGGCGAACCCGAGCAAGTACTGATTGCTACCATGAGGAGGATATGACCACGTGTTCTTGATCAGCAGATGTGTCATTAATCGTTAATTGACCTTGAAAAGTGGGTCGGATACTACAACCTAACAGCAATTATCATCATCATCATCATCATCATCACGTTTTGATTGAAATCTGAACGGAAATGGTCTCCCATGCTGGTAGATTTTTAATCTCCCGGTTTTGTTTGCCAGGAAACCGCCCTGATTCACTACGGTAATCAATCATAGCCAATAAATCAACTGTGCTGTTTACAAAAATAATGCACCTCCGAAGAAATATACTCACAGGAACCTTTCAATATTTTCATTCTTTTCGCAGACATCGTACTTATATGTACGCCTTTTTATGCAATTCTTAGTAAGGATGAACTATTTACTTTCATGAAAAGGAAATTCGGTCAAAAAATAATTCTCAACGAAAAATATTGAAACATGAACTCACTATTCCAAAGCGAAGGCCTGATTTAAAATAGTGAGTAATTATAAGCGTCTTTGTTTCAGTTACGCCTTGCCCACATATTCTGCCATAACTGATACATTTAATTTGAAATATGAAATATTTCACCGTTGTAATTATTATCCTGTCCATTTATCGACAGAGGTGATGTTTTTTTCCCTTTAATATGGCCAATTTCCATCTTTGTATGTTTTTTACATGTTTGTTAAAAAGATTTCGCACTAATATAGAGATTCTGCGCGTCGATGCAACAACACACAATGCATGTCGGTGCCAGCCTATCTTGTTCTGTGATCTTCTTATTAATGACTCAAAGATGGCTTCCTACACTAGCGACGTTGGCTAAGATCCGCTCGTAGAGTTATAAATCATTAACCTACATGAAGGGATTTCTTCGAAGGACTAACATAGTGTGTCACGATAATCTTTTCTGTTTTAAACAAGACTAGTACTGAAAAAATGAAATATTTGCAATATTTGTAGCAAAAGAAGAGCGTTGACAAGAAATCTTATCGCAAATTTGACCTTCTATTAGATTAGATCAAATATAGAAGGAATATTGCGATATTAATTTACTCACAGTCAACATGTTTTGTTAAACCGTGTGAAGTCGGTTCTAAAAACAGCCAAACGATTAGCTGAGATGGTGTTTGTAATTTTCTTTTTCATAAGGCAGACTACAATGCTATCGCATTCATCGTCTAATGAGGAATGCATGGCCTTCACAATTGTACGCTACAAATGGTTTGCACAAAAGTATATGTTTATCCTCGAAATCAATGTAGAGACACTTTGTAAACGTCTGAATGCGGTTCAATAAAGTAAATGAGACTAATAAAGAAAATAAAGGATACAGTGTGAACGTCAAGATACTTTGATTCCAAAGAACGCTTCGTCGTATTGCCATGACAACTGAAAACAATTTGATTGTGTTTGTACAATTCGGCGGAACACCCTGAACAAAGGAGTTGAAAAGATATCTCAGTTGATCATTGCTTACGATCACAACACAACGATAGCTTTAGATAAAACAGCTAAAGCACTGATGATAGCACTGGATATTGATTCTCAAAAGACAGCACCAGTTTGCCGTATTGTACACTCTGAGAAAATGCTGCTGTGAAAAATCATGTCTTTTTAACACCGTCTTGGACAAATAAAAAATGACACACTCGACTATTAACACAATTTACTACCGTTCTGACGTAATCAAAAATTAAGGATTGCAAGCTTTTTGTAACATGAACTTACTCAAATAGAAGTCATCATTACCCAGTATCCTTTGCGTTTCAATCTAGGTCATTCCTATAATAGTTGTACATATAAGCTCTGACCTGCGGTACCTTTGTACAGAAAACCAATAGAATAGCAACGAAGCGCTTTTCCCAGCCCATGCTCCTAACTTTTTGAAGTTTTTGTATAGTTCAGCAAATAATCAATGAGTGCAGGTTTTAGTGCTTCATTTTGGAGTGGATTCATTTTATCGAGTTGGAGTCAAACACTTTGTCATGAATTTTTTATTGCTGCCATCTACTACACGCGAAGAGGAGGCCGTGTTGATGGGTACTGAACTACAAAAGTGGGCATTACCGGCTTTTGAGAAGTTGAAGAGAACATTAACCCCCTAGACATGTGAAAATTTATACCGTGGTAATCCTAGCGCGAGGTGATGAAGGATTTATCTCCGCTTCGGGTCTGTATTACCATGCATGCTGTTAGTTTGAAAAATAAATAACCACTATATCCGCTTATAAAACACATCTTGCAACGCAGTGGGTTTCCCCAATGTAGAGCAAGCACGCAGACAAAATGGCCGTCGTTTTCAGTCAGGTTTTGCATTGGTTGCTATGGAGTGCTAAATCACAAGATTCTCCGCAATTCTTCAAAAGCATATTAACTCAAATAATAGGGAGACACAAGTACAAATAAGACCATCGGTCAATATATCAATAATTGGTGAATCGTTATCTCTGAAGATCAATAACATCGTATAAGCACGGAAGCGTCATTCACCGCAAAGACGAAATTGCGCATGTGCAACCAGGTCTTGCAAAGATCAAACATAATATATCGTTTGTGTGTGTGTTTGGATTACACTGCAGGCGTTCACTTCGCTTTCCTTTGCTCATATATTTATAAATTGACAAATTCAACCGAACCCCGCGGGAAATGTTTAAGAACAATGGAAAGAAAGACACGCATGTTAATTGGTTGCATCAACTGAAATGGACCCAGTGTCAGGAACAATGGCCAACGAGAGGCGTTCTATCATCGTGTTACGAACCACATGTAAATTGATCGCCGCGTCGTAGAATAATTTATGACGAATACCTTACTGTTGTATATTCAGTATGTACGTTAGTGCATATTACCTAACTCGATACTACTTACGACGGGAACGTTGTGTTAGTGCAGTGAGTGATTTTTTCATGGCGCAAGAAATTATTCTGTAGCCGTTTATATTGACTTGCACATTGCCCCGTCTGTTAGACAAAATGGCTGCTTTCCACGAGGTAAGTAATCGGTGCATTGCACTTAACGATAGTATTTCCACGTTGAAAATGCCTGAAGTAATTCGACATATGGCAGGTTACAGATACTAGTGGATGGAAAATAAAACTGTATTCACGACATGATATTGCAACCTATCGAGAATTCTACAACATGTAACCTTCAACCTGAAAGATAAACTGTATTTGCATATTTAGCAATGCAATGTAGAGTATAGTTCAATATCAACGCCGGCAAACATAAGTGAGATTTACAAGTGAAAAAAACCTTGGCGATTTTCTGAATTCGTTGGCTGCATACCAATTGCCTGGTGCAGGCGAACATGTGAAAGCACTGACATCTACCTTCGTGGAAATAGAATTTACATCGAGATAATTGAGACAGTGTCAGGCGAGCGTTCGCATGCCACTTATAAAACAGGGACTCCCAAGTCAATTATGATCGTGAAAATAGGAAGCCATTAGAGTCAAGAATTTACACGGAGAGTTTGCTTTGTCCTCGCCGTTTGATGTTGAATGCAACGATATTGCATCGTGACATTTTGTGGCATTTGAACGGCGCTGTCGAGGATTCTTTAAATCTCGCCTAGCGACGTACTATACACGCTTTCAGTATTTTTGATGCATGATATATGACGCCTTGCCTTCAGCAATACTATCGTATCAGTGATTTGCAATCTGGACGGGCTTATCCCCGGGGGCAGTTGTACGAATATATTCCATTATGTGTGTTTGTCACATCAGCATGTCCTAAGCTCACGTGCGACACAACGTGGTATGGGCATGTGAGAAGAGATCAAGTGATCCGGTGTAAAAATCTAATTTGAATGGGTGTGTCATACGCGCGGATTTATATTTCAGAAGGAAGATTCACTTTTTTTAAATGTCAGTCTTTCAACCCCTGCCATTCAACAACGACGATAGACAATGCAAATTAAAATTTATTATCTTCATATTCTCTAGTTTCAAAAGAGATACTAATTTCAAAAAGTAGTGTCAACTTTTTTTATTTAAATAAGTTTTTATCGCTGATACCAAAATTAAGGTTATCTGCCCCAAAAGTGTATCCTTCACCCCTCTAGTAAACTATTGCTACCATAGTAAACTTTAGATTCTCTGCTTTTTGAAAATATGTAGTATGAGAGGGCGGGGTATTCATGTCATATGCACCTCGACAGTGAAAGACTTAGACTTTTGCTCCAACTTTCCTCAAGGAATCTTTCAATCATTCTCTTTCAAAATCAAGAATAAAAATAGGGGGTCAAATTTTGTTAATAGAGAAACAAATTACCCAAGATTTACCGATATTACAAATTCAAAATGGCCGCCATCCCTATGTTAAATCTTTGGAGAAAAATAAAAAAATTCGAATTTCGAAAAACTAAGCTGATGAAAAGTTTTCTTTCACCAAGAGCTTTAAAATGAACCCCCACATGTGGTATATCAGAAGAAAATTGTAAAAGTTTGAGAGTCCAAAAGTCTGTCCCCGAGGTGCGTTCTACCTTAATGCGAAATACTGCTTTGAAAAAAGTGTGTTGGTTAAGTGCAAGTTCTCCTTTAATTCAGTTTAGAATTCGATGACTAGCATCCTTATAGCTATCTTGTTGTAACGATATAGCCAAGACTATGACACGAGTTAAATACAACCCTACATGTAACGGCATGGGCGCTCGCCATCTGCAATGCGTAGTGTTATCGTTTGATTTAGATGTGATGTGGTCGAGGGTCTCCTGTCGAATTTGTTGACTGACTGACAGCTTATCTGTCGTGCCTCGCTCGTCACTCTTGTCGCAGGGGATCTCTTATTCGACGCATGTGCTAGATTTGGGGCATGTGCCATCCAAGGGTGCAAGGCACTGGGTGGTTGTGTGCCAAAAGTCTCTCTTCGCAGTCTGAAGACACAAGCAGCTCCCCGGGGTAAATCTTTATGAACCACCCTCCATGTATATTCATATTCTGTCAGAAAATCACTGGGCATAATATATATTATCATGCTACTGAAAACACCGCTTTGGATTTAACATTTTAAAATCCATTAAGCGGATTCTAGACGCAGGTTACAACATCGGTTGAGCAACTTCAAAAGAAAATAACGACTGCGTGGCGATGTCAGGTGACATTCGTTTTAAGATTTATGGCAAACATCGAAAAACAAAAGGGTTAATATGTTACCTTTTTATGGCATACTGTTGGCACTGTACCTAAGTCCTATAAGGTATTGTTTCTGGTCAATGGCTTTTTTCCAAAAATTGAGCGACAGCTCACATTTTTCATTTAAACTTGTTCAGATTTGCCAGTCAGCCTGCCTATCAAAAATGTAATTATCAATTAATTTTCACGTGTTGTAATGAATTCTGGTTATATGAGTCCCAGAAACGTACTTTAACTAAATCAAACCATCTTGCCACATGAGCAGAACAACAGTTGACGCGGTGGGTCTGAATTGACGAGCACGACGATGAGAAACAAACTTGTTATTTTCCTTGGCCTGATATTTATAATTTATCAAACCTACTGTTTCGCTAGGTCACTGGGTGCCGTGCGTTGTGAGCTCGAACCCGATTGAAAATTTACTGTATTTCTTATCCTGGGTTTATTGCTCTGCTTATGGATAGAATTGTCCCGTGGCTGTCTTTCGCCCAGTTTAAGCGATAAAGTTTGTGTGCGATGTGTGATGGCGAGTATATGAGTGCGAGTGCTTCATGAATTCTTTAAGAGTGGGGATTTGACCGAGCGGTTTTGACTGTGGCGTCTTCGCTAGGTGACTGGGTGCCGTACGTTGTGAGTTCGAACCCGATTGAAAATTTACTGTATTAACAGACAGGGACACAAGTAAACGGATTAAAATAACACCAAGAATCACTCATCACTAATAATTGGTAACCGTAATGTTACATCTGACAGGCACTATAGCCTTTAATATCGGTTACCGATGCAAAAACCCCTTTAGGGAGCTTTAAATAAAATTCTTTGTTTGCTGTCCGCGTGCAGGTAGGTTTCAGAGAAAATTAAGAAAACGAACACAATGTTAGCACTATTACAAATAAAAACATTATTTTTCCAAAAGAAACAAAATAATGATTGAGCAAATGTGAATACACTTGTGGTCTTTGTCCGTGCTTGTTTTTTCCCCTTGCTGCAGCTGGCTGGTAGGTTTTTCGAAAATCCAAGGACGGCACACAAAGATTTTTTTTTAAATGGCCCTAACAGAAGAAAAACAGACAGTGAAATTATCCATCCAGGCAAAGACTTTTGACAAACCTCACAGACAAAGTTCTGCAATGGGCAAGTACAGTGCAACGGGTATTCGTAAAGATTGATATTGACCTTGATGATTGCTTCTACAAAGTGGCAGCATTTTGTATGACCTATAGAGATTCTGTAAAGAGATAAGCTACTCAGACTTCTAGAGTTCAAGGATAAGGATTGTTCCCCTTAATCAAGCGCTCTCTCTCTCTCTCTCTCTCTCTCTCTCTCTCTCTCTCTCTCTCTCTCTCTCTCTCTCTCTCTCTCTCATTTGCTGTTCAACAGCATTTTCTGAAGATCTTAGTAAGCGTAATCGCTCTTCTGCAAAGGTTTCCTTGTTTCGTAGAAAAACTTTTCTAAAATCATCAGTGAATGCGTTACTTTGATGTAACAGCTGAGTATGAGGTGTGTTTTTTGCGCAATGAGTAGAATTATGGTATCCAACATACGTCGATGATTAAATGATATAGATATGATATCACATATTTCTGTGACAAACAGTTAGATAGACGGGTGGAAGAAATCTAAATAGGATGAGAGGGAGATAAACAGACTGACGTGGATGGATGGATACATGGAAGGACGGACGGATTGATTAATGGATGGATGGATTTGATAGATGCGTTCTCAGCTCCAGTATTGAAAATATTTATAGATAGACAGATAGATGGATAGATAGATAGATAGATAGATAGATAGATAGATAGATAGATACCAACGATACATAATATACTGATACATAGATAAATAGATACATATATAGAATACATAGATACATACATAGATAAATAGACACATAGATACATAGATACATAGATACACACACACACATACATACATACATACATACATACATACATACATACATACATACATACATACATACATACACTTCTGAAGATACAGACAGAAATAATAAACTAGTGAATCAGTGATGCAGATTTTATAGGATTTTCTTGAGGTTGCTCCTGAAATTAAGTAATACTTCAAAGCTTTAATTGCGGAAGTTGTTTAATTAAACTTCACGTTTTGCAGCTTTTAAACATGTGTCAAACTTGTGCGATGAACGCGTCACAAGAATGCAAGGTAACTCATGATGTACTAAGTACGTTTCATCCGAAATGCTATTTAATCTGAACCATCACAAAAACGTCAAATTATACGGATCGGCCAAATAACTGCTGTCGAGAGCTTAGAGCAGCTGACTGATAAACTCCCTGGAGTAAGTTTGTATTGAACGTATAAGTAAGAATATAAATATGATATAATCTTTCAACGTACTTAAGGTGGAGCTGCACGTTGCCAACACAGTTTTTTTTTCAAAGGAATATTTCTCATCTAAGATGACAGTGAAACCCCCTCATACTATATATTATCAATAAGCACAGAATCTAAAGTTTAGTATGGTAGCAATAATTTACGCGAAGGATGAAGTGATTTATATTTAGGGTAAAAAACTTCAATTCTTGTGTAAATGATATAAAAATTAATTTAAGTCAAAAACTTGATACTATTTTCTGAAATTTAATATTTCACTTGAAATAAGAGTAGGATATGGAGAAAAAACGACTGTTTTATTTTGCATTATTTATCTCCTCATTCTAAAATGGCATGGGTTGAAAGACGTACATTCAAAACAAGTGATTAAAAACATGATTGGCAAAATTAAAATGCCTCTTATTCAACATGTAAGGAACTTTATTGCCAAACAAAATAGTCGTTTTGTTATATAACATATAGAATAAAGAATATAGTGTGAAAATTTCAGAAAATATGACCTACCCAGAAATCTTGAAATTCGGAGAAAAGGGAAGCCAGGAAATCGGGTGATTTGTATACATTTGGATAAATTAACACTTCTTTATCACGCAACTTACTACTGCTTGACAAGCTAAATAGTGAAGCTAACCAATATTTTAATCTTGGGTCAACAAAAGAAACAAAATTGAATGAATATTTTCAAAAATTTCACTTTGGACAAAATACGCTTCCTTGGGTGCAGCGCCTCCTTAGTATCAATTCCTAAACTCTTGGAGTCTCTGCTATTGACTAGACTTTGAAAGACATTTGCATCTAGGAGAAGGGCTGCGTTTTTAGTCTCACAAAACACTCTAGCGAGAGGTAGCATTCAAAAGACAACAATTATCTCTGACTCACTATGCACTGCAAAGAAATTGCGGGTGCACTGAGGATCATCACGCCATGAAGGGCATGCGCAGTGACATTTGACTGTTGGAGTAAATAATCTGCGCGAGTTATTTTTTCGTTTTGGGGAAATTTCATCCATCACTCGTTTTGGATCACGTTGTTTCGATCTTAAAGTCATTCAAACATTTGGATATATTATTTCATAGTATCTCGTACCTTGAATTTGATTAAATGAAAATATGAGTTAGACTTTATTTCTGAGATGACTTTAGTCATGGAAAACCGCAACAACGGATGAAAGTAATACGCGAAACAAGTTTTCGAGTCGTATGGCCATATGCGTGCAGGGGCTACGAATAAAGACAATTCATTAAAATTCGCATTATCCACAGGGAACGATAGTACACGCATATATATCCATGATTGCCGCGATTAGTTCCTAACTAGCACGATACAGTCGCACCACAGTGACTAAAGAATACATTCAGCAGACGACTTCGCTGCCTTTGTGAACAATCGACAAGGTTTCCCGCGCGCGCCATTATTACGATACAGGTAAATTTCACGATTTTCTTAATCATACAACTGGTTCGATTGTGTGGACGGTAATAATAGTGAGGTAAATTCATGTAAATGTACCGAGTATGGACCGTAGTGTCGGTCGCATGTGTGTTTTGCGTAGTGATAAAAATAGGTCTTTGAGCAGGTGTGTAACAACTAGCTTAATTACCATACAATTGTCTCAAATTCAGCCTTTGTGATACCTTTTGCAAATGTATCACAGGGTCATTTTCA
This sequence comes from Ptychodera flava, assembly GCF_041260155.1. NCBI lineage: Eukaryota > Metazoa > Hemichordata > Enteropneusta > Ptychoderidae > Ptychodera > Ptychodera flava. The sequence goes on along the minus strand of NC_091929.1, from coordinate 14,172,610 downwards.
GTGGATATGTGATCCATCTTTTTCTTCCAAATCGACAAGTAACTCCTAACAGTGAAATGACACCATCAGTAAAGAATGAAAATCTCGATGCATACGCTGATCATCGATTGTACTCTAACAGAACCAATACATTCAACATCAAATTCGCCGAAATCAACCACAAATACGTCACAGCAATCAGGTCTATATGATTTAAAGCATATTTCTTGATCACATCCCATTTTAATATTTTGCCTTGTCAAACACAGACTGTGATGTTTGCAGTCGTATGCTATTTATAACGATTATTGCCGCTATGTTGATATTCGCTTTACTTTGCAATTAAGGTGAGTATACTTCCGTGCTTTAATCGCTCTCCTGTCTACTACATTGTCCCTCCCTGCTCTCTCTCTCTCTCTCTCTCTCTCTCTCTCTCTCTCTCTCTCTCTCTCTCTCTCTCTCTCTCTCTTAGACCCTCAGAGATGTACTGTGCACGCATATGCCATCTTGTTTCAGGGCAATTACGATTTAGATGGATGATTTTTAACTTATCATTTCCACGGTGTTAATATTGTGATTTGGTCAGACAGGCAGGTATATTTTGCCTCGGTGTAGCTTTGATTATCACGTGTATAAGGTGTGGTGTAATAGTCTGTAAATTACAGTGACATAGTTCACTAAAAACGTGTTAAGATACTGGCCTAGTTTATAGTCTGCGCAGTGATCGATACATACGTTCGTTTATAGATGTGTAAACAGTGACTTTGAGCAAATTTACCCTCGCTACATACATTTTCCGTTCTTCGTTACAATTTCCATCTAAACGATTTCTTACAACGATAGGTCTCGGCTGTAAAACTGCAAAGTATCGTTGGTGTCGGCACCGTGATATATCGTCCAAGGGCAAACGAAGCACGTGTTCTTCCGATAAGCCTCGACAGGCGTATTGTCCTAGAACGTGCTCAGAATCTTGCCTTCTCTGTGTACCTTTGGGACTACTGTCTACATGTTTGAGAAGTATCCTGTGTCGCTTTTGCATGCATCCACGCGCCTTCATCATTTCTGAGCGTCTGCTATTTTTTCAGTATAGCCCAGCGTACATGACTCCACATTTCGGAAGTGTTCGGCCATAAACGTGAAGTATCGATTCCCCGACCAGGGTTCACCTTTGAATCTGAATCCCTGCCAAGTTATGTATGAATGTTGATTGTACAATGTAGCTATTGAAAAATCTAACATCAAAAGCAAAATGGCGGGAGTGTTTTACTGATATTCACGTCGACACAACCAGTTAACATCATAGACGCTTACGTCATAATTGTTGGATCTGCATGGTTCTTAATTTATTTTCTTGACAAAGTGATGAAAACGTCACTCATCTAAGCACGATTGTACGTATGGTCTATTCTCGTTAAAGTTTCAGGTTTTACTTTCATAGTTTACCGAGGGCACCGATGAGGCAAGTTTCAACGACATTCGAACACGCTCAAGGTACGCCTCGGGTAGAGATATTGGGACCGTAAACTTTTACAATACACGTCTGGTCTACAACTCATTGGGGTTTGTTTGAAGCTCGTACAGTGAATAAAGTTTTTATCGGCCTATTACTTACTTTTTTCTTTTCTTTTTTAATTATTTAATTATTCTATTTTACTTTTTTTTGAAAATAGAATTTTTTCCATAGTGTTTGTTAACACAGAGGTGGCAGCCATCTTGAATTTCAAGTGTCGTTAAATATTGGGTAACTTGTTTCTTTAGTACCAAATTTGGCACGGTGACACCAAATTTTAAATCTTGATATTGAAAGGGAATGGTTAGCAGTTTCTTTGTGGAAAGTCTGGGCAAAAGTTAAGTCTTCCAATTTCGATGTGATGTCTTCCTTAATGCACAAAATGCCTGTGACAAAATTATTGTTGTAAGTCGAACGCTACAGCCGTTTTCATCGGGTTTTTGCTGCAAAAGTATTCTGTTTAAAAACCTTAGTCATTTCCTTTTTCGGTCTTATGTTTAATGTAATTCTAAAAGTTAAAACCGAATCGAATGTGATTTTTAAAAGAACGTCATCTTCATCCATCGCAATAAGACTATCTCGACGACAACCGATCTAATCTGTGAAAATGTCATCGCTATATGGCCAACGGGCGACTGTTAAAAATCTCACTTCATTTTAAGCAGATAGTTTCTGTCCCCACGAGTGATCACTTGCCGCCGCGGCCCTGTACCCCAATGGAGATAGAATATAGCCATCTATCAAAGTCTACATCATAAGTCGTATCTGACAGACCGCAAAATCGTTTGAGAATAGTTCGTACCCACATATAATGCACCACAGTTACAAATCAAACTCCAAAGGCGCCAGCGAGTCCACTTATCTTGTCTATAGTGAGAATAAAACCCATACCCTGTAGGCTATCATTTCCACGCTCGTAGTACGATAATGAACAAATTGTCCTCGTTTGCACCCTGATCACTAAAATGTACAGTATCTGCGACAAATATAACAACCCTGGCATGCGCAATTCAATCATTGAATTTCACGTTCGGCAGGAATGGCCAGAAGCAAGGTGATCACTCAGTGTCAAATGAACTTTGACGCTTTCAAATGGTACAAGGTTCCGCTCGAAGGATTTGCCTTAGAGTCTAAAGAAAGATAGATTTACAAGACGCGGTTATCTTTCTCTCTTACGAGTTCTGAGTAGGAAAAAAGGTTCTGCAAAATTCAACCTAATACTACAGAATATGGCAAACATTGTTACTACAATGCTATAAGTGAAAGATGATTTGGACATGATTGTACGCAGTATAGAGATCAACTCTGTCAAGTGTACATCAATTATTTGGACAGACAGGCAACGTACGCCTTCAGATCTCCCTGCATGCACCTACACTATACACCCACGTTTTGACAAATGGTTTGCAAAAGAAATAATAACCCTTGTTATTTTTCACTGATTTTTTTGAAAGTACACTGCCTTCAGAAAGAAGATACTGTCGTTCATGAGGGATGGATCGCCCTGTCTCAGAAAACGAGGCGTTTTAAGACGTATCATGTTGCGAAGATGATTCACATTTGTCCATAAATTCAATGACATCAGTCAAAGTGTGTGTACATTATTCATATCAAAGATAAGCTGACAGGTGGCGTGCTTAGGAGGGTAAAGAAACGGGTACTGTTGTGATAGCGCCGGTTCAGATAACCTATAGAATTCTCGAAAGCTGCGGTTGACACTCCTTTTAAAGCCCACGCTTGCTGTCATGCTCATAAATTCGAACTTTCCCTTTA